>NC_137080.1:97371104-97430544 GCF_951640355.1 Cnephaeus nilssonii | reverse complement strand
ACCTTACAAAATGTGATACAAAGGTGAGCTACATTTACTGCTCACACTGGTTCCTGTAAGTCGCCGCACGGTGCCTCACGCCCGAGATGCGCACGGGCTGTAGTGCCTCTCGAAGGGCACCGCAGAGGAGCAGCTGTCTGTCCGGCAGCGGGGCCAGTGGCCGGGCGCTGCGGGCCGGGGACCTCGGGCGGCGGTCCGTCTCTGCTTGGAGAGCCGCTCGGGCGGGAAACCAAAGGCCTGACTAGGACTTTTGAGGGAGAACTCCGGAGATGGCATCTCTCTCTCAGTTTCCCCATCCTGCTGCTCTGAGGTCAAGTACGACTTGGTTCCTCTGTCAGCAAGTGAGCAGCGCCCGCCTGGCCCGCGGGGCTGGGCCCGACACGCCGCCTGGCAGAGCCCCAGGGCTGCCGCTCACTCCGGAGAGAGCGTTTGTACCGAGGAAACATTCCACACCGCCGGGCGCTGCCCGCAGGCGGAGGGCACGGGGGCCCCGGGGCTGCACAGGCCGGGCCGGACGGGAGGGGATGGGACCGGGACGGAGGGGCGGTGGAGGGTGCGAATGGTTCAGCGGGAAGGGGAGCGGAGCACATCTCACATGGCCGACGGGGAACAGTGAACCAAACCCTGTGTCCAGGATCGGGATGAAGCCACGCAGACACAAAGAGCCCAGCAATTTCGGTGAGTTAAGGAGAAAACTCAGAGGCCCCACCCGCTTCACTACTTAGGCTCTCCGGGGCTGATTTCCCTGTCTGGCGTGTCCTTTTCTGTCCGCACTAAGATTGCGTTGTTACCCCGTGCTCCCCCAGGCACCAGGCAATAACTTGCTTTTGTGAAAGATACCTTTTTTTAACCACCAATCTCACTTGATCCACAGACGGATATTCTCACCATCCTACTTTATAACTGTTTCAAAAATGCATCCGCACACACCACATATACGCGTCCCGAAGGACCACATCCGAGGAGGGTTCAGGGGGCGCTGGCTCAAGGAGCATTTCCTTCCACCTGTCTGCTTCAACTTCTTTACAAATGAATGTGTACATTAATTGCTGCGTAATAAAAACAAAACAAGGCAAAACGGATCCACACAACAAAACAAAAGGGTAGTCATCATTACCCACCATTTACAGGTGTGGAAACTGAAGCCAGAGACGTGGGAAGTTTGTTAAGGTCTCACAGCAGCAAGCACAGCTGTAAAAACCGGACTTGAACCTAAAGGACCAGAAGGGACAAGCATGCGGCAGGGACAAAAGGGAGTGAGACAGAAAGCCAGGCATCGGGCGTGGGGACGACGAGGAGCCTTTACCCGGAGGGCTGTCGCCTCTGGCAGAAAGGGACAAAGAAGGCAGAAGGGGAAACGGCAGAAGGTGGACGCACTAGAGCTGCTGGCTGGGAGGAGCTGGGAGGGGCTGAGGAGGAAGGGTGCTGGCTGGGAGGAGCTGTGAGGGGCTGAGGAGGGAGGGCTGCTGACTGGGAGGAGCTGTGAGGGGCTGAGGAGGAAGGGCTGCTGGCTGGGAGAGCTGGGAGGGGCTGAGGAGGGAGGGCTGCTGGGCTGGGAGGAGCTGGGAGGGGCTGAGGAGGA
The DNA here is from genome assembly GCF_951640355.1 of Cnephaeus nilssonii. NCBI lineage: Eukaryota > Metazoa > Chordata > Mammalia > Chiroptera > Vespertilionidae > Cnephaeus > Cnephaeus nilssonii. Next base: position 97,428,962 of record NC_137080.1, on the reverse strand, counting down.
AGGGCTGCTGGCTGGGAGGAGCTGGGAGGGGCTGAGAGGAAGGGACCCCGTCAGAGAGGCTCTGGCCTGAAGGGAAAGGCCCTGGCCCCAGGACCGACGGAGCGAGCACCCCAGAGAGCTCAGATGCTAGGCACCTGCAGTCACTGGATCCCAGAAGCTGATGGCAAAAGTGAGACCATCAGCCCCAAAGGCAGGGAGCATGGACAAGAAGGCGCTTGAGGGCCAGGGAGCTTAAGGCATCTGGTCTGAGGCTCTGTCACAAAACCAGCAAGGAATCTATGTCTGATAGGTTCTCCTCAAGGCCCAAAGGAAAGGCAGGGGCGTCACTGGGAGCAGGTGATGCCCGCAGGATGACTCACAACAGCCGGCCAAGCAAACAAGCTGCAGGCTCCATCCTGACAGTAGGAAAGCCTGGGAGAGGTCAAGGCCAAGGCCACCAAGACAGCTGGCTCCTCCCTAATCACAACTGGCTGCACCAGTGCTCAGGGCGCCTGTCCCCTCCCGGCCATGGGGTGGTGACTGTCAAGGCTGGAAGCCGCAGCCCTGTGGCCTGGGATAATACGACCAGGTTGGGGTTGGACACTGGAGATAAACTGGAGACTTGCTGTGTTTGAAAAGTGATAATTTTCATTCAGAATTGAGGGTCAGATAAACAGCTTCACAGACAAGAAAAAGCTAAACGAGTTCGTCACCACCAAACCAGTATTACATGAAACCCTGAAGGGTATTCTTTAAGTAGGAGGAGAAGGAGAAGAATTAGAAGAAGACAATAAAAGATATGAACAATAAAATGGCAATAAATGTATATCTATCAACAATTGAATCTAAAAATAAATAAGGAATGTAATGAACAAAATAAACTGATGAATAAAATAGAAGCAGAAGTATGGAGAGACTGTGGAATCTCAGAGGGGAGGGGTGTGGGGCTGGGAAGAGATCAACCAGAGATCTCACAGGCACAGATGCATCCCCCGTGGGCACAGACAATGGGGTGGGGAAGGCCTGGGGCAGGGGGGACCTGGGTAGAGGGGTCAATGGGAGAAAAATGGGGACATCTGCAATACTCTCAACCATAAAGATTTAAAACAAATAAAAATAGAAAATAAATAAATAAATAAAAAGAAAAGTGAGTTTTGCACAGATATACACACATACCCCAACCCTCCCAACTCATCCTTCCCCGCCCCCCCTAAACCACCGGGAGGAGGAAGAGCAGGCTTGGACACTCAGCAGCTGCCTCACACACAGCATCTGAACCAGGCCACTCCCTGGCCGTCCCGCAGAACACCAAGACCATGACAAGTGAGCAAAGTCAGTCTAGTTTATAACTCGTGTGAACACAGACAAAACCAGGTCACCCTGCCACCCACAAAATATCAAACATCTTTTCTCACGGTCAAAAGAAATGACTGCTACTTAAAAGGCAAAAGAACCATTACAGCTTTATTTCATTCTAGTTTCCCTACCTATAGTATCGGTAGGATTGATTGTCATGTAATTGTCTCTGCTTTCTGACAGTATTCAATCTGGAGCAAATCCCTGCTTTCTTAGACTCTGCCCCAAATCACCAAACCAAAGCCCAAATCTTAGAGCAGGTATTTTCCCTCACTCTCTCTCCCTGAGACGTCCTGAAGTTCCGTGTAGTATGCGCCCACTCTTGCTGCAAAGAACAATAAACCCAGCTTGTTCAGCTGCAGGTGTGTTTCTGGGGGTCTTTTGCTGGAGGACATTGATAACATCCAGTGTTTGTCTTTTTAAAAAAATACATTTTTATTGATTTCAGGGAGTAAGGGAGAGAGAGAGAAACAGCTTCAATCGGCTGCCCCACGCTGGGGATTGAGCCATGACCTCCTGGTTCGTAGGTCGATGCTCAACCACTGAGTCACACCGGCTGGGCGTGTTTGCCTTTTTTTATTCTTACCCCCTGGGATCTACATTGAGAGTCTGGAATCAGGTTGTGTGGGAAAAGATGTTTCAAAGGCAGGAGGTGTTGTCAGAAGGGACAAACCAGTCACGCATTCACTCAGCAAATATTTATTGGGCAACCACAGGTGCCACAGATTGCTCTAGGTGCCAAGGACAATAGACAAATAAAGCAGGACCATGATTATCAGGAAGCTCTCGGCGAGCAGCACGAGTGGGCAGATACCTGAGCAGGTCACGGTGACTCGGGGAGGTAAGTGCAGTGAGTCAGGTCGCCCTGGAGCTGTGTCGTCCACACCGTGAGCCGTGGAGGCAGCAGAGGGAGCAAGCACATCAAGGAAGGCTCTGGGGGCGGGTCCTTGAGGCCCCACAGGCTGAGGACAAGATCATGAGAATGGACAAGAGCACGTCAGGGAGATGATAAATGAGCTGGTGAGTGAAGGATTTTACATGCAACTGTTGTTATTAGCGTGAAAAATGGGAGGCAGGTTGGGGGGTGGTCAGGCTGGAGGCACTTACAGATCGTGATATGAAGTTTGGGCTTTATCCTTCAGCGAAAGTGGGCATCACTGGGAGCCCATTGAAAGCTCAGTAAGCCCTGCCGTCACATTATGTTTTAAAGTTTATTTTTATCACAGTTCCCATGCCGTGTTGGACCCCCAATAGGAATGGTCCCCACTGGGCACAGGCTTCGTTATTACAGTGTTATTAACTGTATTCCTGATGCTGTACTTTACATCCCCATGACTGTTCTGTAGCTGCCACTTAGTACATCTTAATTCCTTCACCTTCTTCACCAGTCCCCCAACCCCCTCCCAGCTGGCAGCTATCATTGTGTTGCCTGTATCTATCAGTCTGTTTCTGTTTTGTTTATTCTGTTCTTTAGATTACACATAGAAGTGAAATAAATTTGTATCTTTCTCTGACTTATTTCACTTAGCATACCCTCTGGCCCAGATGGTAAGAGTTCATTCTTTTATATAGCTGAGTAATATTCCATTGTCTATATGTACCACCTCTGCTTTATCCAATCATCTATTTAAGGCCTCTCTTTCCTTGTTGATTTTCTGCCTGGATGATCTGTTCTTTGATTTCAGTGGTGTGTTAAAATCTCCCACTGTGGCTGAATAGCTGTCAGTCTCTTTCTGCACACCCATCAGCATTTGGTTTATGTATTTAGGTTCTTATTGTAACCGAACCCCAGGCCCGCGGCCTGCACCAAGGAAAGACGAACTCCGGAGATGGCTGCCGAGGAGGAAAGAGGTTATCCCAGGCCGCCCCGCCTGAGAAGACGGGGGCCTTGTCCCAAAGCCGGTCTCCACCTCTGGGTGCAGGCAGAGGCTTTTATAAGTGGAGGGAAAGCAAAACAAAGAGACCAAGGGGAGAGGGCTGCAAAGTTCTCTACCTGCACATGAGCACAGTCCAGTGTGATAAGGACCTCAAACCTGTCAAGTGCTGGGCTAGTGTGAGTCGTCCTGGTCTTGTCATCCTGGCTTCAGGTCTTCTTGGTTTTACAGTTAAAAGCCACCAAAGCTCCCAGAGCTGGGACGATTGAAGGTCAGAGTCACACCCTTTTCCTTCCCTTTACGTTCAGTCGGAGTGTCTCTCATTCTGAGGTGGGTCTCTTGTACACAGTGTATGTATGGGTCTTGTTTTCTTATCCACTCAGCTACCCTCTGTCTTTTGATTGGAGCATTTAATCCATTTACATTTAAAGTAATTATTGATAGAGAGAAACCAAGATGGTGGCATAGGTAAACACCTATATGCTGCCTCGCACAACAATTTTAAAACTGCAACTGGAAGACAGAGCGGACATCGTCCAGAACCACCGGAAAGCTGGCTGAGTGGAAATTCCACAACTAGAAGGAAAGAGAAAAGGACACTGAGACCCAGAGGAGCTGTGGAGGACAGAGGTGCGGAGACCCGCACGCACGGAAAGGGCGGGCGGCTGAATATGCGGCTGGCTTACTTGGGGCTCGCGGAGAGGGCGGGCAGCAAGCACTCGGCTAGCTTTTTCATTTGGGAGGGAAACAAAACCTCCAAACTGCACTGAAATCCAGTTCCGGGTGAGACTTTGAATACCCAGACTCATTCGGGGAGAAACTGAACTGTCTGGCAGTGGGCAAAACTCAGGGCAGCCTTCTCTCAGAGGTGCATGCAGCCATTGCCGTGGGACACTGAGACATAGGGGCCTCGTAGGGCGGGGCTGACGGGAAACCAAAACTGTCTGCTCCACCCTGAGACTCCGCCCCATCCCAGCTGAGCACAGAAGCCCTCCCAGTGGAGACACAGCTGATCCTCACAGCCAATTGGCCTGGAGGTCAACTCCCCGCAGTGATACTAACAACAATCTAGGCTTAACTACAACAAGACTGAACACACAGCCCACAAAGGGCTGCACCAAGAGTGTCCACCTCAGGGAAGCAGCCAAAATGCGGAGACAAAGAGGCAGGCCACAAATGAAGGAAATGGAGGAAAGTAAATGACTGGATATAGAGTTCAAAACCATGGTTATAAGGTTTTTCAAGAATTTCCTAGAAAAGGCAGATAAATTTAGTGAGACCCTCGAGGATATGAAAAAGGACCAACTAGAAATTAAGCATACACTGACTGAAATTAAAAAATATTATACAGAGACCTAAAAGCAGACTAGAGGATTGCAAGAACCAAGTCAAAGATTTGAAATACAAAGAAGCAAAAAACACTCCTCTGAAAAAGCAAAAAAAAAAAAAAAAAAAAAAAGAATCCAAAAAGTTGAAGAGAGTGTAAGAAGCCTCTGGGACAACTTCAAGCGTACCAACATCAGAATTATGGGGTTCCCAGAAGAAGAGAGAGAGCAAGATACTGAAAACCTATTTGAAGAATTAATGACCGAAAACTTTCCCCACCTGGTGAAAGAAATAGATTTACAAGTCCAGGAAGCGCACAGAACCCCAAACAAAAGGAATCCAAGAGGACCACACCAAGACACATCATAATTAAAATGCCAAGAGCAAAAGACAAAGAGAGAATATTAAAAACAGCAAGAGAAAAACAGTTAGTTACCTACAAGGGAGTACCCATACGATTGTCAGCTGATCTCAACAGAAACTATGCAGGCCAGACGGGAGTGGCAAGAAATATTGAAAGTGATGAATAGCAAGAAACTACAAGATTACTCTACCCAGCAAAGCTATCATTCAGAATTGAAGGGCAGATAAAGAACTTCACAGATAAGAAAAAGCTAGAGGAGTTCATTACTGCCAAACCAGAATTATATGAAATGCTGAAAGGTATTCTTTAAGAAGAGGAAGAAGAAGAAGAAGAAAAAGATAAAGATAAAAATTATGAACAACAAATATGTATCTATCAACAAGTGAATCTAAAAACCAAGGGAATAAAAAATCTGATGAACAGAATAAACTGGTGAATAGAATAGAATCAGGGGCATAGAAAGAGAGTGGACTGACAATTCTTGGGGGAAAAGGGGAGTGGGGGGTGCGGGAAGAGACTGGACAAAAATCGTAAACCTATGGATGAGGACAGGGCAGAGGGTGGGGTAGGAACCTGGTGGAGGGGAGCTATGGGGGGAAAAAAGAGGAACAATTGTAATAATTTGAACAATAAAGATTTATTAAATTTTAAAAAACAAAGTAATTATTGATACATATGTATTTATTGCCATTTTATTCTTTACTAGAGGCCCGTTGCACAAAGAGATTCATGCAATAGGCCTTCCTTCCCTTGGCTTCCAGCACCGGTTTTCCTCTGGCACCCGGGACCCAGGCCTTTGCTCCTGCCAGAGTCTGCCTTCTTCGTCTTCTCTGCGGCACTCCGCTCCTATAGATCCCTTCGCGCCCGCCCTCCCTCTCACAGTAGGCATCCTGCCCCACCCTGCCGCTCCATGCCTGGAGCAGCTGGGTGGCCGCCATCTTTGACCTTCTAATTTGCATACTCACTCTGATTGGCTGTGGGCATAGTGGAGGTATGGTTAATTTACATGTTTGTCTATCATTAGGTAAGATAATTATGCTCCTCTCTCTTTTTATTCTTCCTCTTCTTTTTTTAATTTATTTTTATTTTTTTAATTTCTTTATTGATTAAGGTATCACATTATTCTTCCTCTTCTTAAAGAAGAGCCTTTAACATTTCTTGTAATACTGGCTTGGTGTTAATAAACTCCTTTCGTGGTTTTTAAAAAATTGACACTATTGCCCTAACCAGTTTGGCTCAGTTGATAGAGCATCGGCCCGGGGACTCAAAGGTACTAGGTTCGATTCCGGTCAAGGGCATGTACCTTGGTTGTGGGCACAACCCCAGTAGGGGGTGTGCAGGAGGCAGCTGATGGATGTTTCTAACTCTCTATCCCTCTCCCTTCCTCTCTGTAAAAAAACAAATAAAATATATATTTTTAAAAATTGACACTATTATAGTTGTTCCCATTCCTCCCCCCCCCCACTTTGCCCACCTCCACTCAGCCCCACCCCCACTTCCTTCTGGCCATTACCGCACTGTTGTCTGTGTCTATGGGTTATACACATATGTTCTTTGGCTAATTCCTTCACCTTCTTTCATCCAGTCCCCCAACCCACCTCCCCCAAGAGTTGTCTGTTCCATGTATTCATGTCTCTGTTTCTATTGTGTTCATCAGTTTATTTTTTTGTAAATATTTTTTTATTGATTTTAGAGAAAGAGGAAGGGAGAGAGAGAGAGAGAGAGAGAGAGAGAGAGAGAGAGAGAAACATAGATGAGAAAGAGACATTGATTGGCTGCCTTCTGCATGCCTTCTAGTGAGGATTGAGCCCATAACTTGGGCTTGTGTCCTGATTGGGAATCCAACTGGTGGCCTTTTGGTGCATGGGACAATGCTCAGCCAACAGCTACACTGGCCGGGACATTCATCAGTTTATTTTGTTCATTAGATTCCAAATATGTGGAATCATGAGATATTTATCTTTCTCTCACTGGCTTATTTCACTTAGCATAATAATCTGCAGATCTATCCATGTTGTCACAAAAGGTAAGAGTTCTTTGTTTTTTAAATGTTGGGTGTTTTCTGTTTCTTAAAAAAATATATTTTTTATTGATTTTTAGAGCGAGAGAAAGGGAGAGGGAGAGAGAGAAAGAGACATCAATGATGAGAGAGAATCGTTGATCAGCTGCCTCCTGCACACCCCACTGGGGACCAAGCCCACAACCCAGGCATGTGCCCTGACCAGGAATTGAACTGTGACCTCCTCGTCCATAGGTTGATGCTCAACCTCTGAGCCACGCCAGCCAGGCTATTTTTTTGTTTGTTTGTTTTTAATCCTCACTCGAGGATATTTTTTTTCCATTGATTTTTAGAGAGTGGAAGAGAGGGGAGAGACAGTGAGAGAGAAACATCAATGTGAGGGAGAGACATGGATTGGTTGCCTCCTGCACGCACCCCTGACCAAGGCCAGGGTTCGAACCTGCAACCTAGGTACACGCCCTTGATCAAAATTGAACACACAACACTTCAGTCCACTGACTAACACTAATCACTGAGCCAAACCAGCTAGGGCCATTTATTTTTTAAAAATTTGTTTTTGTGGATTTCAGAGAGAGGAAGGAAAAAGGAGAGAGAGAGAGAAACATTAATGAGAGAAGGTGGGAAGAGATTAACCAAAGAACTTATATACATACTAGAGGCCCAATGCATGAAATTCATACAAGGGGCTCGGCCCTTGCAGCCACAGAAGCTTGCCTCGGCCCTCGAAGCCCCGCTTTGTCCGGAAGGTCGTCTGTAAGGCCATCCGGAACGTCGTTCAGCTGCCCGGTCTAATTAGCATATTTACACTTTTATTATTATAGACTAGAGGCCGAGTGCATGAAGTGGGGGAGGTCCCTCTGCCCAGCCTGCACCCTCTCACAAACTGGGACTACTGGCTCCCAACCGCACACCTGCCTGCCAGCCTGATCACTCCCTAACCACTCCTCTGCAAGCCTGATCAATGCCTAACTACAAGCCTGATTGTCTCCAACTGCCCTCCCCTGACGACCTGGTTGCCCCCAACTGCCCTCCTTTGCCGGCCCGGTAGCCCCCAACTGCCCTCCCCTATTGGCCTGGTCCTCCACAGCTGCCCTTCCCTGCCAACCTGGTTGCCCCTAACTGCCCTCCCCTGCTGGCCTGGTCACCCCCAACTGCCCTTCCCTGCAGGCCTGGTCGCCCCCAACTGCTCTCCCCTGCTGGCTCAGTCACCCCTAACTGCCCACCCCTGCAAACCTGGTCCCTCCAACTGCCCTCCCCTGCTGGCCTGATTGCCCACAACTGCCCTCCCCTGCCAGCCATCTTGTGACCACATGGGGGTGGCCATCTTTGTGTGAGGGAGTGACAATCAATTTGCATATTACCTCTTTATTATATAGGATGTGCATAACCCATGGACACAGACAATAGTGTGGTGAAGGCCTGGAGAGCGGGTGGGAGTGGGGAGGAGGGGCTCAATGGGGAAAAAAAGAAGACAGCTGTAAACTTTCAACAATAAAGATAAGTTTTTTCGAGAAGAAAAGAAACATCAATGAGAGAAATATGGATTGGCTGCCTCCTGCACACCTCCTACTGGGGATCAAGCCTGCAACCTGGGCATGCGCCCTGACCAGGAATCAAATCGGGACCTCCTGGTGCATGGGACTGCAGTCAGCCACTGAGCCCCACCGGCGGGGCTGTATTTTTCATTTCTGACTGATTTGTCTTTATAGTTTCGATGTACTCCTTATTCCTCTTTCAAAGTTCTCACTAAATACATTGAGCATCCTTATAACCTGTGCTCAATGTACTTAGTGAGAACTTTAACAAAGGAATAAGGAGTACATCGAAATCTGTTACATTGCTCGTCTCTATTTCATGTAGTTTTTTTTTCTGGAGATTTCTCCTGTTCTTCCAACTGGGACATGCTTATTGTCTCCTTTTGGCTGCCTCTCTGTCTGTTTCTGTGTGTTGGGTAGAGCTGCTCTGTCTCCCAGTTTGGGTGGGGTGGCCTTCTGTCGCAGGTGCGCTAGGAGTGTGCCCTCCTGTTGTAGGTGAGCCTGTTGCTGTGGGGGTGTCCGCGAGTGGGGTGCCCCATCAGGCGGACTGGGTGTGAGACTGGCCATGACCACAGTGTGGGCTGCGGTGCGCAGCTGAGCCCACAGAGCAGGATTAGATCCCACAGGCCTGGTACCTGCCACGACTGCCCTGTGCACGTGCCACTCGTGGAGGTGATTGTGTGGTGCTCTGCTGTGGTCCGCAGCCGCCACCAGGGGTGCTGGTTCTGGGGCCTCTTGGTTAGGTTTCTGACGCAGGTGAGGTCAGACATGCCTGGGCCCCGCTCAGCAGAACCGGCAGCGCTCCAAGGCCATCCCAGGTGGCAGCTGCTGGTGCAGGGCTGGAGCAGGCGGAGAGGACACACTGTGAGGTGACACTCCCACGCCAGGCCTGGGGCACCCGAGGCGCCACCGGGGACAGCTGTGGGTTTGCTGAGGGCAGTCTCCGGGATCCTGGGGGGTAGGGTGGGAGGGGGCAATGCTGCTCACCAGGCTAAGGCCAATTCAGATCCGCAGCCAGTGCTCAGTCAGGGCCCCTTGCAAATGTGTCAGCACATGCCTCTCAGCGCACACCACACCTCTCCACGCACACCTCACCTCTCAGTGCACACCACACCTCTCCACGCACACCTCACCTCTCAGTGCACACCACACCTCTCCACGCACACCTCACCTCTCAGTGCACACCACACCTCTCCACGCACACCTCACCTCTCAGTGCACACCACACCTCTCAGTGCACACCAGACCTCTCCACGCACACCTCACCTCTCAGTGCACACCACACCTCTCCACGCACACCTCACCTCTCAGTGCACACCACACCTCTCCACGCACACCTCACCTCTCAGTGCACACCACACCTCTCCACGCACACCTCATCTCTCAGTGCACACCACACCTCTCCACGCACACCTCACCTCTCAGTGCACACCACACCTCTCCACGCACACCTCACCTCTCAGTGCACACCACACCTCTCAGTGCACACCACACCTCTCCACGCACACCTCACCTCTCAGTGCACACCACACCTCTCCACGCACACCTCACCTCTCAGTGCACACCACACCTCTCCACGCACACCTCACCTCTCAGTGCACACCACACCTCTCAGTGCACACCACACCTCTCCACGCACACCTCACCTCTCAGTGCACACCACACCTCTCCACGCACACCTCACCTCTCAGTGCACACCACACCTCTCCACGCACACCTCACCTCTCAGTGCACACCTCACCTCTCAGTGCACACCTCACCTCTCCACGCACACCACACCTCTCAGCGCACACCTCACCTCTCCACGCACACCTCATCTCTCAGTGCACAACACACCTCTCAGTGCACACCACACCTCTCAGCTCACACCACACCTCTCAGCTCAAACCACACCTCTCAGCGCACACCACACCTCTCAGCTCACACCACACCTCTCAGCGCAAACCACACCTCTACACGCACACCACACCTCTCAGCTCACACCAGACTTCTCAGCGCACACCACACCTCTCAGCTCACACCACACCTCTCAGTGCATACCACACCTCTCAGCACACACCACACCTCTCAGCTCACACCACACCACTCAGTGCAAACCACACTTCTCAGCGCACACCACACCTCTACACTCACACCACACCTCTCAGCGCACACCACACCTCTCAGCTCACACCACACCTCTACACTCACACCACACCTCTCAGCTCACACCACACCTCTCAGCACACACCACACCTCTCAGCTCACACCACACCTCTCAGCACACACCACACCTCTCAGCTCACACCACACCACTCAGTGCAAACTACACTTCTCAGCGCACACCACACCTCTCAGCTCACACCACACCTCTCAGCGCACACCACACCTCTCAGCTCACACCACACCTCTCAGCACACACCACACCTCTCAGCTCACACCACACCTCTCAGTGCATACCACACCTCTCAGCACACACCACACCTCTCAGCTCACACCACACCACTCAGTGCAAACCACACTTCTCAGCGCACACCACACCTCTACACTCACACCACACCTCTCAGCGCACACCACACCTCTACACTCACACCACACCTCTCAGTTCACACCACACCTCTCAGCTCACACCACACCTCTCAGCACACACCACACCTCTCAGCTCACACCACACCACTCAGTGCAAACTACACTTCTCAGCGCACACCACACCTCTACACTCACACCACACCTCTCAGCGCACACCACACCTCTCAGCTCACACCACACCACTCAGTGCAAACTACACTTCTCAGTGCACACCACACCTCTACACTCACACCACACCTCTCAGCTCACACCACACCTCTCAGCTCACACCACACCTCTCAGCACACACCACACCTCTCAGCTCACACCACACCACTCAGTGCAAACTACACTTCTCAGCGCACACTACACCTCTACACTCACACCACACCTCTAGGCTCACACCACACCTCTCAGCGCACACCACACCTCTCAGTGCACACCACACCTCTCAGTGCACACCACACCTCTCAGTGCACACCACACCTCTCAGTGCATACCACACCTCTACACTCACACCACACCTCTACACTCACACCACACCTCTCAGCTCACACCACACCTCTCAGCGCATACCACACCTCTACACTCACACCACACCTCTACACTCACACCACACCTCTCAGCTCACACCACACCTCTCAGCTCACACCACACCTCGCAGCTCACACCACATCTCTCAGCTCACACAACAACTCTCAGTGCACACCACACCTCTCAGCGCACACCACACCTCTCAGATCACACCACACCTCTCAGCTCACACAACAACTCTCAGTGCACACCACACCTCTCAGCGCACACCACACCTCTACACTCACACCACACCTCTACACTCACACCACACCTCGCAGCTCACACCACACCTCTCAGCTCACACCACACCTCGCAGCTCACAGCACACCTCTCAGCTCACACCACACCTCTCAGCGCACACCACACCTCGCAGCTCACACCACATCTCTCAGCTCACACCACACCTCTCAGCTCACACCACAACTCTCCGCGCACACCACACCTCTCAGCTCACACCACAACTCTCCGCGCACACCACATCTCTCAGTGCACACCACACCTCTCAGAGCACACCACACCTCTCAGTGCACACCAAGGCCAGCTCGCGGGTGGCAGGGACTCGCTGCGGAGTGTTTCTCTGGGGCTGTTGTGGTTGAGTGAGTAGAAGGCACCAGACTAACATAGACCCAGACTGGGTCCTGTGTGGAGGGCTCATACCAGGGCAGTGCAGGTCCCCTCAGCCCTGGCCCTGAAGCCACACACTGAGTTTCTCCCTGTCCTGCACCCCACCCCCAGCCCAGGTGGTGTCTGTGCGAGCGCCTGTGAGCGGTGCTGCAGGAGGATGCTTGGGGAGGACAGACTCCCTCTCGTTTTCACCACCATGTGTTTTGTGGGCTCCGCAGGGGCCCCAGGTTCTCAGGTGCCACAGGTGGGTGAGGGCCTATCGGTTAATGCCTCTGCCCTCTGCCCTGGCTCCACGCGGCTCCTTCTTCATGCCTAGTTCCAGGGCTTCTGCTCGCTGGTCTTCACGTGGCTCTCCAGGAGACTGTCTGTAACTCAACAGCAAGTGTGACTGGTCCTAGGAGAGGGTGCCAACCTGCTTCGCCATCTTCCATCACATTCTGTTTTTAAAAATCATGGATTGTCTTCACTTATTTGAAAATGCATAGAATTATACGATGGGGTCGTGCATGGATAAAGGGAAGGACAGATGGAAACATTGGATAAAACAATTATAGTAAAATGCAAATAATAGAATCTGGGTGGGATTTGGGTAATTATTGTAAAATTCTTTCAACTCTTCCGTGTAAATATTTTCATAATAAAATTTTGGGGAATAAGTTTTGTTTCGCGTCAGTGGGGAGGACAGACTGGACAGGATGAGTGCAGCGGCAGGGAAGGAGGGAGGCAGCTGGCAGCTTTCTCTAGATGAGGCCAACAAAACAGAACAAATGACGGAATGGAGGAAACCGTTTGCTAGTGATGCATCCAATAAGGGATTAATATGCAAAATGGACTCATACAACTTAACACCAACATTACCAGCCATCTGATTAAAAATGGGCAAAGGACCTGAATAGACATTTCTCCAAAGAGAACATAGAGGAGGCCAGTAGACATATGAAAAAATGCTAAAAATCACTAATCATCAGGGAGATGCAAATTAGAAGCACAATGCGACATCCCCTCACTCCTGTAAGAGTCAGTAATAAATCAACAAAGAACAAGTGCTGGTGAGGCTGAGGAGGGGGGTGCCCCCTCGTGCACTGCTGGTGAGATTCTGAATTGGAGCGGCCACTATGAAGAACAATGTGGAGATTCCTCAAAAATTAAAAATAGAACTACCATATGATCCAGCAACCCCATTTTGGGGTTTTCATTCAAAGAAACCCAAAATACTAGTTTGAAAAGACACACACACCCCTATGTTCACTGCAGCATTATTTACAAGAGCCATGATATGGAAGCAACTTAAGCGTCCATTAATACACAAATGGATAGAGAATGTGGTACATATGTACAATGGAATATTACTCAGCCATAAAAAGATAAAATATTATTATTTGTGACAACATGGATGGACCTAGAGCATATTATGCTCAGTGAAATAATTCAGTCAGAGAAAGAAAATACCATATGATTTCATTAATATGTACAATCTTAAAAACCAAATAAATGTACAGAAAAACAGGAACAAAACCATAGATACAGAGGATATTTTGATGGTTACCAGATGGAGGGGGGATTAGAGGATGAGTGAAAAGGGGAAGAGATTAAGAAGTACAAACTGCAGTTATAAAAACAGTCATGGGATGTACGTGCAGCAGAGGGAATAAAGAAATAATCCTATCTAATAAAAGAGTAATATGCAAATTAACCATCACTCCGCTACACCCACCAGCCAATCAGAGTGAGTATGCAAATTAACTCCAACCAAGATGGCTGCAGCCACAGAGAGCAGGAGGGAGGCTTGGGTTTCCCTGGCAATGGAAGAAGCCAAGCTTTCCACACACCCTGGCGGGCCCAGGCCTCCACTCAAGGCTACAAAGTTTCAATTATAGAAGGTAAATAAATTCCAACAGAAATGACGGCAGCCATGGAGCTGGAAGAGCAGGAGGCTAGGGTTGCCCCAGGTGATGGAGAAAGCCAAGCTTCTGCAGCCCTGGCCGGCTCAGGCCTTCACTCCAGGCTACAAAGTTTCAATTATAGAAGATACATAAATTCCAACAGAAATGGCTGCCGCCACAGAGCGAGCAGGAGGCTTGGCTCTGCTCCAGGCTACAAAGTTTCAATTCTAGAAGATAAATAAATTCCAGATACCAGGGCCTCCACTTGGATCGCCGGGGGGTGTGGCTGGCCTGCAAACCACCATAGGCCCCTTGCTCAGGCCGCCCCACGCCCCAAGGGAACCCCCACCCAGATCCGGGACACCCTTCAGGGCAAACCAGCTGGCCCCCACCCATGCACCAGGCCTCTATCCTATCTAATAAAAGAGTAATATGCAGATTGACCATCACTCCAACACACAAGATGGCTGCCCCCATGTGGTCAAAGATCCTGCCCCCATGTGAATACAAGATGGCCACCACAAGATGGCCAGCAGGGGAGGGCAGTTGGGAGGGACCAGGCCTGCAAGGGAGGGCAGTTGAGAAGGACCAGGCCTACAAGGGAGGGCAGTTGGGTGTGATCAACCCTGAAGGGGAGGGCAGTTAGGGGTGACCAGGCTGGCAGAAGAGGGAAGTTGGGGGCAAACAGGCTGGCAGGGGAGCAGTTAAGCATCAACCAGGCTGGCAGCGGAGTGGTTAGGGGGTGATCAGGCTGGCAGGCAGAAGTGGTTAGGGGCAATCAGGAAGGCAGGCAGGCAAGCAGTTGGGAGCCAGCAGTCCTGGATTGTGAGAGGGATGTCCGACTGCCTGTTTAGGCCCGATCCAGGATCAGACCTAAACGGGCAGTCGGACATCCCTCAAGGGGTCCCAGATTGGAGAGGGTGCAGGCTGGGCTGAGGGACACCCCCCCCCCGTGCACAAATTTTGTGCACCGGGCCTCTAGTACTATAATAACTATGTAAGGTGTCAGTGGGTACCAGACTTATCGGGTTGATCACTTAGTAAATTATTCACTATGTTGCACACCTGAAACTAATATAATGTTATGTCTACTGGAACTGACAAAAATTAATTAAAGAAATGAGATAACTATAAGAAGAAGAAAATCAAAGTCCAGATGAGGGCTGATGGCCTCCATGAGGCAGGGCAGGACGAAGGGCTGAGAGTGAGGAAGAAGGAGCTGAGGGGTACACCCAGGGGAGGGAGCCCGGTGGCCTCAGATGAGCAAAGCACAGGGCCGTGGGGACAGACCACGAGGATCTGAAGTGTCTGCAGGAATGTGCTTGGACGCAGATTCCTGGCGCTCAGGGCCTGTTGGTGGAAGGAGGCTCGGCACGTCCCCAGCTTTGGGAGGACGTCCGGAGGGTGGGTGGCCCTTGCTCACTCTCCTGCCCTCCGGGTGCCTCCTCAACTCCATCATCGTTTCCTCTTCTGCCGGTGAGTCTCCCCTCCCTCCAGGTCCCCAGGTGCTCAGACCTGACTCCTTCTGGATTTGTCCTCTCTCCACATGGCCTGGTCTTCCTTTCTCTTCAGCTCCGCCTTCTTGGAATCTGTGCTTGGCCCTGGCCTGCAGCTCCCTTGGTTAGAGCATTGTCCTGATAAGCCAAGGCTGTAGGTTTAATGCCTGCTCAGGGCACATGGGCGGAACAGCAAATTAGTGTTCCTCTCTCTCCCTCTCCCTTCATCTCTCTAAAATCAATAATTTAACAACAACAACAAAAAAAAGCCCGGCTGGTTTGGTTGAGCATCTACCTATAAACCAGGTGGTTAAGGTTCAATTCCCAGTCAGGGCACATGCCCAGTAGGGTGCATGCAGGAGGCAGCCAATTAATAATTCTCTCTCATCATTGATGTTTCTATCTCTCTCCCTCTCTCTTCCTCTCTTTGAAATCAACAAATTATATATATACACACACATACATACATATATTTATAAGCATTTCCCTGACACATGAAGGTGTATCAGGAATATCCTCTCTAATAAAATGGTAATATGCAAATTAACCATCACTCCGCTACATAAGCCACGCCCACCAGCCAAGCCACGCCCACCAGCCAATCAGGGCAACTATGCAAATTAACCCCAATCCAAGATGGCTACAGCCACAGAGAGCAAGGTTTCCCAGGTAACAGAGCAAGCCAAGCTTTCCATAGCCGTTGCAGGCCTAAGCCTCCACTCAAGCTACAAAGTTTCAATTATAGAAGGTAAACAAATTCAAACAAATGGCGGCAGAATGGAGCTTGAGAGAGCAGGCCAGGGTTGCTGGCGGCAACAGGGGAAGCAAAGCTTTCCGCACACCCTGGCCGGGCTCAACCGCTTAAGGCTACAAAGTTTCAATTGTAGAAGGTGAATTAACTGCCACAAAAATGCCTGCCGCCCCAGGCTACAAAGTTTCAATTGTAGAAGGAAAATAAATTCCAGATACCAGGGCCTCCGCTTGGGTTGCCAGGGGGCGTGGCCCGCCTGCAAACCACCACAGGCCCCTCGCTCAGGCTGCCCCACACCCCAAGGGAACCCCCACCCTTATCTGTGACACCCTTCAGGGCAAACCAGCTGGCCCCCACCCGTGCACCAGGCCTCTATCCTATCTAATAAAAGAGTAATATACAGATTGATCATCACTGCAACACACAATATAGCTGCCCCCATGTGGTCAAAGATCCTGCCCCCATGTGGACACAAGATGGCCACCACAAGATGGCCAGCAGGAGAGGGCAGTTGGGAGGCACCCAGCCTGCAAGGGAGGGCAGTTGAGAGGGACCAAGCCTGCAAGGGAGGGCAGTTGGAGGTGATCAACCCTGCAGGAGAGGGCAGTTAGGGGTGACCAGGCTGGCAGAAGAGGGAAGTTGGGGGCAAACAGGCTGGCAGGAGAGCAGTTAAGCATCAACCAGGCTGGCAGCGGAGTGGTTAGGGGGTGATCAGGCTGGCAGGCAGAAGTGGTTAGGGGCAATCAGGAAGGCAGGCAGGCAAGCAGTTGGGAGCCAGCAGTCCTGGATTGTGAGAGGGATGTCCGACTGCCTGTTTAGGCCCGATCCTGGTAGGATCGGGCCTAAACAGGCAGTCGGACATCCCTCCAGGAGTCCCAGATTGGAGAGGGTACAGGCTGGGCTGAGGGACAACCCCCCGCCGTGCACGAATTTCGTGCACCAGGCTTCTAGTATAATTATATACACACACACTAGAGGCCCGATGCAAGAGGAGGCTTCCTTCCCCCAGCTGCTGACACCAGCTTCCCTCTGGCACCCGGACCCGGACTTCCCTCGCAGCCCTGGCTTCGTGTGGCCTAATTAGCATATTATGCTTTTATTTTATATATATATATATATAATTTAAAAACATATATCTTGTCTTGGCTCTCCTTTCCAATGTCATTATCTTTCTATTCTTTATACCCATGCTTCCTGGTGGGTGATTGGTGGAGTTATAGGTTGAATTGTGTCTGCTTAAAAGATTTGTTGAAGTCTTAACCCGGGATACCTGTAAATGTAGCATTACTTGGAAATACAGCCTTTTCAGCTGTAATCGAGTTAAAATGGGTCTTACAGGGCCGGGGGAGCTGGATGCCTCCCCCGGTGTGACTGGTGTCCTTATAAGAGGACAGCTCGGGTGCAGAGACGGGGCACGAGGCCGCGTGCAGGCGGAGGCGGAGGCGGAGGCGGGGCGGGGCCGGTGTGTGTACAAGCCAAGGACACGCGCATCGCCTGCGGACGCCAGGCGCCAGAGGCCCGTGGGGGTCCCCCCGGAGCTGTCGGGCACAGCCCCCTGCACACTTGGTCTCGGACATCCAGCTTCCAAAACTGCGGAGGAACAAGTCTGTGCCCTTTGTCACAGCAGTCCCAAGACACGGACACGCTGAAGGGGTCAGGCGGAAGGCAATACCACGGACAGGTTACCTCTCTCTGTAAAACGCAGTATGCAAATAGGCCCAACTGTGGGACAGCCGAACCACTGAGCCACCAGGCCGCACAAAACATGGCGGGCGTTGGCCCGGCGGGATGGTGGAGCAGGTGAGCGGGGCGCCAGACCAAGGCGGGGCGCCAGTCACTGTCATGGGGGAGCCTCTGGTGGTTACTGAAAACTCTTTGCTCCCACGTGCCGCAGTCCTGCTGGGTGCTCACACCCGCTGCCAGCACCCAGCACCGGTCCTGACCCCTCAGCGCCATCAGCGGGTGCTCCTGAGGGGTGACCGGGGCAACAGCTGCTGCTGCACCACTGATGGCGCCGCTCCAGTCGCTCCGCATCGTCAGTGGTGGGAGCGGGGCCACGGCAGACAGGGGACGGAGCGGGGGGCAGGAGGGGCCGGGCGGGGCACGGAGGATGGCCAAGACCCACCCCTGTGCCCACCACAGCCTCACACCCACAGTCCTTTCAAGGTGCATGAATTCGTGCCCTGGGCCCCTAGTTGGTCATAACCACACTGGAGTGCGTTGTAGGGGATTTTGTATTTCAAGCTGGCCTTGTATGTGCTTTGGTTGAAAAGACCTGAGTTTGACATCAGTGTCCGCTCCGGAACGTGGGCTGTAATGACACCTAATTGAAGAGGTTGTGAGGAGTGAGTGGACCGTCCACGAAACGATGTGGCGAAGGTGAGTCAGGGTGTGGACGACCCTGTGGAGCGGCAGAAAACCCAGCACTAGGCCCTTGGCTTAGTGACTGGAGTTTCAGCATGAATGTCCGGGACCCCCTTCAGGTACATCAGCTTCTGAAGGGACAGTGCTCCCCCGGGGCAGACGCAGGAGTGGGCACAGCTCCACGTCCAGGACCAGGCGGGAAGCCGGGGAGAGCCTGCAAACTACCCCTCCCTCCCTCCAGCTGCAGGCGGGGGGGCGCGCGACCGGCCCCGGGAGAAGCTGCTCCGCCCCGGAGCTCAGTCCCGGCGGGGACGGCGGCCTCGCTCCACGCAGGAGGCGCCGGCCGGGGCGGCAGCTGTCCGCCCGCAGAGCACGGAGTGCGGGCGGCTCCGGCTCAGAAAACATGTAACCAACCGCCGTGCGGTCTGTGCTCGGCGCCAAGGACCAGGAGAGAAATGTGATGTCAAAGGCTGGGGTTCTGAGCGCGGGAATGGGGACCCAGCCGACGCCCAGGATTCCGCGCCCGCGCGGAGGGGGTTACCTTGCGGGCTGGTCCCGCCCGAGTCCTGGGTGGCGGGCCACCGGGCAGACAGGTGCGGCTGACGAAACCCGCGGCGCCTCGCGGGCGACGGCGAAACTGACGGGAACCGGGCGGGCAGACGGCGCTCAGGAATCCACGCGCGGGTGGGGCCCGCCCCGCCCCGCCCGCCGCCCGCGCGCCCTCCCGCCCGGCCCCCTCCCAGGCCCCCGGCCACCCCGCCTTCTGGCCCCAGGAGCCCGGCGGGGGACCCCGCTCTTTGGAACCCCGAAAGCCCGGCTCTTGCTCTGCTCATGCCATCCCGTGGGCTCTGGGTTCACAAGCACCTCGCCCCTTTCCTTTCGGGGTCCCCACGGGCAGTCCGCTTCCGAGGTTACCGTCCTCCCCGCGCGGCACGGCCGTCGATGACCGGGGGCGGGGGCGGAGGGGGGAGGAGCCGGCGGGCTGCGGGGAGAAACTGCATCCCCCGCTCCGGGCGGAACCTGGGCTCCGGGCGGATCCACTCCCACTCTTCACGGGGCGCCGGTTAGTGTTGGTGCCAGCTTGTTCGTAAGGAGCTTTGCAGCTCCCGACGATTTTGTGTCACCGATGACCACCCTCCTCCTCCCACTTCCCCTGGTGCCTTTAAGCAAAGCCCAGCCGGCGTGTTTCCTGGTAAACACGTCAACGCCTTTTGTTTTTAGAATTTTGTGAGTTTATCTGAGCCCAAAGGAGCGAGCCTCAGCCGGAGACGGGCTGCCCGCACGGCCTTCCTGCCGGAACCGGAGGGCGAGCTCCTTCTGTAAGCACAGCCACCGCGTCTTTAACTGCTCGCTTCGTTACTGTAAACGTGCAATGTTCCAACTTCCGTTTCATCATTAAAAACATTAGATGACAATGGATTTGTTCACGCCAAGCTGGAAGCGAGCCCGCCACGCACCTGGCGGCCTGTCCCTGCGCCTCTTTCAGTCTAAGGAGAGCGGCGGGGGGGCGCGGGGGAGGGGAGGGTGCGGGGGGGAGGAGGGGTGCGGGGGGGAGGGAAGGGGTCCGGAGGGGGAGGGGAGGGGCGGGGCCGGGGGCGGGGGGCACAGTCGGTCGCCCGCCGCTGGGCCAGCCCCTCGGTTTCAGAACGGGAGACAGGCCAGATCGGACGGCGTCATGCATGACCACCAGCTACCGGATGAGGAAGACCCCAGCCAGGCGCCACGCACACGGACGCACCAGGCCCCCGTGAAAGGACCCAGTTCCGGGGAAAGCCGCCGCGTGGAGCAGCGGTCCAGCGTCGGTTCCAGAAAAGGCAGCACAGCACCGGGCACAGGACCACCAGCCCGGCCAGACGGCCGCAGCCGCAGCGCGTTGAGGGGCAGCTTAAGGCCCAGAAGATCCCATCATGGGGTTCCCCCAGGTGTTCCCATTGAAGAACATCAGTGATGCCTGGGTTCGCACCAAGGACACGTTCAGGCTTGCCCTGACCTCCTCCCAGCCAGGCACGCATGCTGTTCCTCCTCCTCTTCCAGGCGCTGCTCAGTCCTCCGGGGGCTCCAGGTGGCTGTTCCTCCTCCTCTTCCAGGCGCTGTTCAGTCCTCCGGGGGCTCCAGGTGGCTTGCACAAGGAGCAGGCCAGGCGGGCGCAGGGGCTGCCGCCGCCTGGGTATTGCGCATGTGGACTAGACAAGTTACGTCTGGCAGAAGTGGTGCTGGCGCCGCGCATGCCTTGGAAAGACTTAAGTAATGCAAAAGGTTGTCTTTTTTTTTTTTTTTAATCTACTGACAAGGTGCTCCAGTAACCCAAAGAAGTGAAGGAGAAAGCTGCCTCGCCGTCCAGATACTGATTTGTTCAGATGTTTCAATCTATCATGATACAATAAAACCACAAAAACTTTCTTAACAACAAAAGAGTCTAACTGGCTCCGTTTCTCACCCACCGCCCTTTTCCCTGGCAATTTATTGGATGAAGAAAACTTTGTCCAGTGAATTTTTCCAGACCGCGCTTGCTCAGCACATGGCTGCCGCGGTGTGCCTGATTCTGATAGATCAGAGTCCTGATGGGTTTCGGTTGGTGGGGCGTTACTTCCTGTTTGTTGCCCTGGAGACCGGTGGGTGCTCTCTAGTTATGACGCTGGGATGGACCAGTGGCTCCGCCCAGCACCACAGCATTCCCCACCACCACGGGTTTCCAGCAGCTTTTGATTGCCATCGCCAGGGTCCGTGATTTCATTAGTTATACTCAAAATAATATTATTTCAACTTTTTTTTCACTTATTAGCCAGAGTTAGTGACAAAGAACTGCTCCTCAGCCATTTGGTTATCCTGGATATGTTTGTACAAGAATGGTACCATAAATACTAAGACTTTCTCTATTTACCAGTTTTCAGAAAGTTGACGTGGCTCCTAGCATTCTCCAAAAATGACCAATGAGTTTATTTTTTAGAAATTAGAGTGAACTGATGAAATGTTTAATATTTGATGTGTTTCAGTCAGTTGCAGTAATAATCTTAATTGATGCTGAAATTACCCCATCTTTGACACTTCAAGTTGTCTCCTGAGTCCTGTTTGCTGTGACCCTGGCCGCTGCCTCAAGGTGTATCAAGGTGCCCGGAGCCACCGTCTATTTCCCTCTGCCCCCCCCCACCCCCACCCCCGCCCCCAGGTCCGCACAGGGCCCCACGGGCGCAGAGGCGGGTGAGCCTAGCGCGGCAGAACCAGGACGGGCAGTGCTGTCCATCCTGAGAAATGACCAGGTCCGGGTGGGCCGAGGCTGCATTCCGATTCCTGAGCTACGAGGCGGGGGTGGGGGGGGATGAGGGGGGGGGCGAGGAAGAGGAAGTGGGAGGCCCAGGTCAGCCGGCCCTGAGCCCCTGGATGCTCCCAGGGAGGCGGGGCCCTGAGCAGGCGCGGCCCATCCGCCACCGAGTCTCACCGTGAGCTGCTCTGTGGACACAGAAGAGGAGCTCCTTTCAGGGGCCGCGGTGTCATTTCAACACCCAGAGCTGGGACTTCCCCTTTCTCCGAGGTCCCTATTCCCTCATTTTTTTGTTTTTTAGCTTCCTAGTGGTTTATTTAAAAAAATGTATTTTATTGATTTTTACAGAGAGGAAGGGAGAGGGATAGAGAGTTAGAAACATCGATGAGAGAGAAACATCCATCAGCTGCCTCCTGCACACCCCCCACTGGGGATGTGCCCGCAACCAAGGTACATGCCCCCGACCGGAATCGAACCTGGGACCATCCAGTTCACAGGCAGACGCTCTATCCACTGAGTCACACCGGTCAGGGCCCTAATGGTTTTTATATTGTATTTGAAGATAGCCTTAGGCAGGAATATCATAATTTCAAGGCCAAACTAGCATCCCGCTAAAGGAATCGCAAGCTGAGGGGGACAGACCATTTTTGCATAATATACATACTTCCACTTAGGAACATTTGAATACAGACTTTCTATACACACATTACCCGTATAATAACAACGTGCATGGCATGAGTATACGTCACTGTATTAACATCGAGTTTTAGAAACCTTGAACCGTGCTTCTCTTCTTCTCCCCAATCAGGTCCATCATTTAAGAGTTGGACAAAAGGGACAAGGGTCCCTGGTGTTGTTCTGGGCCCAGAATTTGATACACTCCTTATGCAACACGTGGGCACATGCCATCTGAATAGCTCGCCGGGCGGGACCAGCTTCTGGCACAAGACCCAGCTCACAGGCGGCCGGAGCCTGTGAGGACCTTCCCGGCTGCGGAACCTGTGCAGAAGGCAAGGGCTTTGGGGTGCTATTTGGGCCAGGGGAGCAGGGAACAAGGCCCGGATCCGACCCAGTGCTGAGTACTTGCTGCCACTCGCTCATGTTCTGCCAGCCGTGCAGCTACCAACTGGACCAGTTCCTCCAGGGTCAGGCCTGCCATGGTGGTACGTGCCGTCTTGATGCACTGAGGAATGCTGGTCACCTGGGCCTTAAGGCATTGTGGGAACCGAGCCAGCAGTTTTTCCAGGATCTTCTCTAGTTTGTCTGCTGGTTGGGGCCGGGGAGTTTCAGTAGAAGCCTTAACAGCGCCCCAGCCTGGGGGAGGCGGGATGGAGGCGGCAGGGGCATGGGTAGACCATGGGAGCCAACAAGGGAACCCAAGCCAGGGCTATTTCTCCCATGGGAGCCAGGAAGGGGTGGGGAAGGCTGGTTGGGCTGGGAAAGGGCAGGGTTCAGGATTGGGAAAGACATGGAACGGGGACCTGCACTGGGCATAACCATGGGCCCAATGGAGAAGGGCGTCCGAGGAACCAAGAGGGACTGGGCTGAAACACCTGACGCATGAAGTCTGCCTCGGACGGACGGGGCGGAGTGGGAGTCGGGACCTGAGGAAGGCTGCTCAGCTGGCCCCGTCCTCCCTAGCTGGATGTGACTACTGAACTGGCCCTAGGACGGAGGAAAGGAAGGGACGATCCTTCACTGCCCCGCTGAGTGAGCCGCCCGAGGGCTATTCCCTCATTTCAAAAAGATTTGGGTTGCCTACTCAGCGTGGCTCAGTGGTTGAGCATCCACCTATGAACCAGGAGGTCATAGTTGATTCCCAGTCAGGACCGGGCTTGATCCCCAGTGGGGGGGAGGGGTGATTCTCTCGTCATTGATGTTTCTTTTTTTTATTATTAACTAGTGCCCTGGTGCACAGATTCGTGCACATTGAAAGGAAATTAATTAGAAGGTGGCGGCAGGGCTCAGGACTGGGCAAGATGGGCTGAACATGCCCTGGAGCCAACCTCCCACGGTCCCTCCCCGGCTGGTCAGCTGCACCTGGGGCGGTGCCATGGCCGTCTGCAGAGTGAGTGGGGTCCCTCTGGCAGGTGGGGTCCCTCAGCCTGGCCTGTGAGGATGGGGCCAAAACCAGCTCTCTGACATACCCCGAGGAGTCCCGGAGTGCGAGAGGGCAGTTCCTGGGTGACGCACCCCTGAATCGGGCTCCTTCCTCTCTTGTTCCAGGTGGGTCACCCAAAAACCGCAGCTGCCAAGTCACCGCAGCTCGGCAGTTCCTGCATTGGGTGTTTGCCCCCTGGCGATCAGTGCATGTCATAGCTACTGGTTGGATGGTTGAATGGTCGGACAGTCACTTAGGCTTTTATATATATACTAGCGGCCCAGTGCACAAATTTGTGCACCAGTGGGGTCCCTAGGCCTGGCCTGCGGGATCTGGCCAAAACTGGCTCTCCAACATCCCCCAAAGGGTCCCATATTGCAAGAGGGCACAGGCCAGGCTGAGGGACCCCATCGGTGCACGATCAGGGCCCGGAGAGGGACACAGGAGGTTGGCCATCCAGGGAGGGACCACAGGAGGGCCCCAGGGCATGTCTGGCTTGTTTCACTCAGTCCCGATTGGCCAGACCCCAGCAGCAAGCTAACCTACCAGTTGGAGCGTTGGAGGGGCCTTAGCATATCATTAGCATATTATGCTTTGATTGGTTGAATGGACAACTGAAGGACCGGACACTTAGCATATTAGGCTTTTATTATATAGGATATATAGATTCCAGAGAGGAAGGGAAAGAGAAAGTATATATAGATTCCAGAGAGGAAGGGAAAGAGAAAGTAGAAACATCAATGATGAGAGAGAATCATTGATTGGCTGCCTCCTGCACAACCCCTACTGGGGATCGAGCCTGCAACCCGGGCATGTGCCCTTGACCATGAATCAAACTAGGACCCTTCAGTCTGCAGACTGACGCTCTGCCCATAGAGCCAAACCAGCTAGGGCTCATCATTGATGTTTCTATCTTTCTCTCCCTCTCCCTTCTTTGAAATCAATATATATTGCATGAAATTCATGCACAGAGGGAGGGGTTCCCTCAGCCCAGCCTGCACCCTCTCCAATCAGGGACCCCTTGGGGGATGTCCGACTGCTGGTTTAGGCCCGATCCCACAGGGAATGTCCGACAGTCGGACATCCCCCTCGCAATCTGGGACCACTGGTTCCTAACCGCTCACCTGCCTGCCTGCCTGATCACACCTAACTGCCTCTGCCTGCCTTCCTGATTGCCCCTAACTGCCCTCCCCTGCTGGCCTGATCTCACCCCCAACTGCTCTCCCCTGCCTGCCTGATCTCACCCCCAACTGCATCTGCCTGCCTGATCACCCCTAACTGCCCTCCCCTGCCAGCCTGATCTCGCCACCAACTACCCTCCCCTGCCGGCCTGGTTGCCCCCAACTGCCCTCCCCTGCTGGCCTGATCTCGCCCCCAACTGCCCTCCTTTGTCAGCCAATTTGGTTCTGATTGGTCGGTTTCTATGCCAGTCAGCATCAAAAGCTCCACCTCCTAGGCTGCCATTGTCTCCTCACAGTTGACCCATATTTGATTCTGATTTGTCAGTTTCTATGCCAGTCAGCATCAAAAGCTCTGCCTCCTAGGCAGCCATTGGCTTCTCACACTTCACCCAGATTTGGTTCTGATTGGTCGGTTTCTATGCCAGTCAGCGTCTCTGGGCCTATCAACAGGGCCTGATCAGAAAGGCGGTGCTGATCAGCAGCCATGGTGGAGGCCTGGAGAGAAATGGAGGTACAGTGCTGGCTGGGCCTGGAGAGAAAGAGAGGCAAGTGCTGATCAACAGCTGCCACACAGGGTATGGATCAGACCCTGCTTCTCTCTTCAGGCCTCTCTCCAGGCCTGATTCGCAGCCCCCTCAGCAGTCAGTGCTGGGGTCACTGTGCCTGCAGCCCTAGCAGTCAGTGCTGGGTCGCCATGGCAATCCAGCGCTGACTGCAGGACTGACTTCCGGTTGGTGGAGCCTCCTGTTGTGACAGACCCAGGGTTTTTATATATTAGGATGGATGGATGGATAGATAGATAGATAGATAGATAGATAGATAGATAGATAGATAGATAGATAAAGATTTGGGTCTAATGTAAGATGTGGAGGCAGACTTCCCAAACCCGAGTAATTGTCCTGAAGTGGAACCCCTCAAGACAGGGATGAGTGGGGAGCTGCCTGGGGGAGGGGGGGAGAGGGAGCGGCTGGCGGCACAGTCCTCTGGGCTGGAAGGGCTCGCTCAGCGGTGGACTCGGCAGTGGACCTCCTTCTGTCCCCCGTTATCCCAGCCCACACCGCGCACTGCAGTGTTACCCAGTTTCCCGGACAGACGGGGACTGACGGAACGGACGTGGGCAGTCAGGAGAGGGAAGGTGTGGAGAAGAGGAAAGGAGGCCCAGGGTCCCGGGATGAGGCGGCTCCTGCAGCTCCCCGGGCCTGACCTCCGCCCCTAAACCCCGCCCACCCCGCCTTTCTTGGCCCGCCTCCCGCAGGCTCCTCCCCCTCCTCAGAGCTGACTTGGTTTAGGGCGGTTTTCCCAGGAAGGGTAGGGATCTGGTGACTCTGGTGCTGTCCAGTCAGCTTGGAAGAGGAATCAAGGAAGAGGCAGGCCGGTGGGGACTGTCCATTGCGGGAAGCTCCCGGCGCTGAGCTCTGGCCGCGCGAGGGCTCGGTCCACCCGGGAAGCACACCTGCTGGCCAGGAGGAAGCCGGGGAGCGTTAGTCCTGGGGGCAGTGCTGGGAGGTATCGGGACGCCCCCCCCCCCCACCTCCCCCTGCATCTGCCCGTGCCAGCCAGCGCCTGCGGGCTCTGGACCTGGATCCCAGTCCTCCCTTCCCTCCCAGTTTCACACCCTCTTACAGTCCCTCCAGGCCGCTTCCTGCCCCCCCCCCCCCCCCACACACACACACACACACACCCCTGCTGGACCAGACAGGCCTCCCGGTCCCTCGCCTCTGCTCGGGAGGCGGCCTGTGCCTTAGGGACGCCTTCCTGCAGGCTGGCCTCCCGCCCGGGGCCAGGCCGGGCATTTCCCATGAGCTTCGGTGGAGAGCGCTCTCGCCCGTGAGAGGGAGGCTCGGGTTCTGAGGTTTTGTTCGTTCTGGAATTTATTATTATTTTATAGAAATCTGTCTTTATTTATTTTTAAAATATATTTTATTGATTTTTTTACAGAGAAGAAGGGAGAGGGATAGAGAGTTAGAAACATCGATGAGAGAGAAACGTGGATTAGCTGCCTCCTGCACACCCCCTACTGGGGATGTGCCCGCAACCAAGGTACATGCCCTTGACTGGAATCGAACCTTGGGACCCTTCAGTCTGCAGGCCGACGCTCTGTCCACTGAGCGATTCTGGAATTATTTTTCTGTGACAAGCACCCTAGGAATTGGGGAAAGAAAACCAGTTTTGGCTTTGATGGCCAGAAGCTGCAAACTAAAAACACACCCTCCCACCTCACTAACTACAGCCAGTGGTTCCCGGAGCTCCGCCCCCACGCCGGAAGGGCGGGCCCTCAGGCTGCCTCCGGGGCGACGGTCTGGATTTCCTGCAGGGGTGCTGTTCTGGGCCCCTAGGTGCAGGCTGCCTCTGGGCCCTGGGCCCTTCCAGTGCCTTGCCATTCCGAGTGAGCCACCAGCTGAGCATGGACACTCAGCAGCCTCTTATGAGGGATTCGCACAGCTAGAGCCAGAGCAGAGGAAGCATGGGGAGCACTTTGCCTACAAGGTCTTTCAGGGTCAAGATGTTACCAGAGAGCCTCCCGAATCAGAGGGGCTCTCCCCTCCTCAGTTTTTGTCATGCTCAGGATAAAGAATTCAGACGAGCTCTGGCTAATATAGCTCAATGGTTAGAATGTTGGCCCACAATTACAGGTCAAGGACACGTACCTGGGTTGCAGGTTCGATCCTCAGTCCCGGTCAGGTTGCATGCAGGAGTCATGCAGTGTGTCTCTCTCACATCAATGTTTCTCTTTCTCTCTTTCTCCCCCCTTCCATTCGCTCTCTCTAAAAATCAATGGGAAGGAATATCCTCAAATGAGAATTAACAAAACAAAAAAAAAGAATTCAGACAAGTGACAGAAAGCAGTGTTGAAACAAAGCAAGCGAATTATTAAGGAAGCAAAGCAAGTGAATTTATTAAGAATACACTTGGCATAAAGCACAAGCAGGCAACTCAGCTAATCTGAGTGCCTAACCTGGTGGAGGTTCAAGAGTTTTATACTCCCCCCCCCCCAACCCCTATAGTTTCAAGGTCCCCCTGACAGATACACTAGATTTCAAGGTCCCTATTTTGCATTGTTGTGGCTTTTCCTAGAATTTATTAAAACATCTGATGATTTTATCTTGGCAAGTATCCAAGACTGCTGACTTCTTTGTTCAGTGGGTGAGATGAACTCCCCTCTTCCTGCCCTAGCAACTATCCATCATGCCTAACACAGACTCTCAATTACTATTGTCCCCCACACAGAGCAATGACCCTCAGACTAGGGAACTACATGGCGGAGCCAGATGTATGTGTGTACTCCCCAGTACCACTTCCAGTCCTGGGAGACGGTGTGTGTAAAGGGGACACAGAGCAAACAGACTGTGCCCATCTGCAGCTCAGACTGTGCCTCTATAGGCCCCTCCCCCCTCCAAATCTGTGTTCAATTGAAGGGCAGGGGATCCCTTCACGGAAATTCTAAACTGGAACTAAGCTATTTTAAAGCTGAAGTGACTACGAAGTTGCTGGATCGAGTGAGATTACACCAGTGGACAAAGCAGTGCAGTTAGTGGGGGAGTGAAAGTTCACACTAAACAAACACTGTTCCCTGTCTGACGAGGGGGGAGTCCTGCTGAGCGAGTGGGACTTTGGGGCACTGCCCTGGTCCTTTCCCATAGCTGCACGGGCGGGGTGTGTGTGAGCCTTCCCAGTGAAGGGAGTCCTTACAAAAATGAAACCTTCTTAGTTGCAAACCCAGACGATTTTTGGAAAAAATCTGACCAAACACCTAAAGCCCAAGTCATCCTTGTGCTCTCCCTCCGGTCCTCTCCCCTCTCCCTCTCTCCCGAGGTGAGTTACCTTTACTTTCCTCTCCCCTAAGCTCCACCGGCTCTTCTTTTGCCTCCGTAATGTCTTTTCTGAACCTGTTTCTTCTACTGCTCAGTTCTTCTACCTTTGTGACTTTCTAAATAAACTTTCTTTTATAGTTTGAGTCCTGCCTCTGAATTCTTTTTAGCCAGAACTCAAGTACTGAGGATGCTGAACCGAGTCTGGTCTGACCCCATGAGTCTAACCCCTGGTGCCTTTCTTGCTGCTAACAGAACTAACAGAGATCTGCCCTCCTGCAGCCCACCCTCAGCCCTCCTGCAGCTCACGCTCAAGCCCTCCTGCAGCCCACCCTCAGCCCTCCTGCAGCCCACCCTCAGCCCTCCTGCAGCCCACCCTCAGCCCTCCTGCAGCTCACCCTCAGCCCTCCTGCAGCCCACCCTCAGCCCTCCTGCAGCTCACCCTCAGCCCTCCTGCAGCTCACCCTCCAACCCTCCTGCAGCCCACCCTCAGCCCTCCTGCAGCTCACCCTCAGCCCTCCTGCAGCCCACCCTCAGCCCTCCTGCAGCTCACCCTCCAACCCTCCTGCAGCCCACCCTCAGCCCTCCTGCAGCTCACCCTCAGCCCTCCTGCAGCTCACGCTCAAGCCCTCGTGCAGCTCACACTCCAGCCCTCCTGCAGCCCACCCTCCAACCCTCCTGCAGCCCACCCTCAGCCCTCCTGCAGCTCACGCTCAAGCCCTCCTGCAGCTCAGACTCAGCCCTCCTGCATCCCACCCTCCAACCCTCCTGCAGCCCACCCTCAGCCCTCCTGCAGCTCACCCTCAGCCCTCCTGCAGCTCAGACTCAGCCCTCCTGCATCCCACCCTCCAACCCTCCTGCAGCCCACCCTCAGCCCTCCTGCAGCTCACGCTCAAGCCCTCCTGCAGCCCACCCTCCAACCCTCCTGTAGCTCACCCTCAGCCCTCCTGCAGCCCACCCTCAGCCCTCCTGCAGCTCACCCTCCAACCCTCCTGCAGCTCACCCTCAGCCCTCCTGCAGCCCACCCTCAGCCCTCCTGAAGCCCACCCTCCAACCCTCCTGCAGCCCACCCTCAGCCCTCCTGAAGCCCACCCTCCAACCCTCCTGCAGCCCACCCTCAGACCTCCTGCAGCCCACCCTCAGCCCTCCTGCAGCTCACCCTCCAACCCTCCTACAGCTCACCCTCAGCCCTCCTGCAGCTCACCCTCAGCCCTCCTGCAGCTCAGACTCAGCCCTCCTGCAGCCCACCCTCAGCCCTCCTGCAGCCCACCCTCAGCCCTCCTGCAGCCCACCCTCAGCCCTCCTGCAGCTCACCCTCAGCCCTCCTGCAGCCCACCCTCAGCCCTCCTGCAGCTCACCCTCAGCCCTCCTGCAGCTCACGCTCAAGCCCTCGTGCAGCTCACACTCCAGCCCTCCTGCAGCCCACCCTCCAACCCTCCTGCAGCCCACCCTCAGCCCTCCTGCAGCTCACCCTCAGCCCTCCTGCAGCCCACCCTCAGCCCTCCTGCAGCTCACGCTCAAGCCCTCCTGCAGCCCACCCTCCAACCCTCCTGCAGCCCACCCTCAGCCCTCCTGCAGCTCACCCTCAGCCCTCCTGCAGCCCACCCTCAGCCCTCCTGCAGCTCACCCTCAGCCCTCCTGCAGCCCACCCCCAAGCCCTCCTGCAGCTCACCCTCAGCCCTTCTGCAGCTCACCCTCAGCCCTCCTGCAGCTCACGCTCAAGCCCTCCTGCAGCCCACCCTCCAACCCTCCTGCAGCCCACCCTCAGCCCTCCTGCAGCCCACCCTCAGCACTACTGCAGCTCACGCTCAAGCCCTCCTGCAGCCCACCCTCCAACCCTCCTGCAGCCCACCCTCAGCCTCCTGCAGCTCACCCTCAGCCCTCCTGCAGCTCACCCTCAGCCCTCCTGCAGCTCACCCTCAGCCCTCCTGCAGCTCACCCTCCAACCCTCCTGCAGCCCACCCTCAGCCCTCCTGCAGCTCACCCTCAGCCCTCCTGCAGCCCACCCTCAGCCCTCCTGCAGCTCACCCTCCAACCCTCCTGCAGCCCACCCTCAGCCCTCCTGCAGCCCACCCTCAGCCCTCCTGCAGCTCACCCTCCAACCCTCCTGCAGCCCACCCTCAGCCCTCCTGCAGCTCACGCTCAAGCCCTCCTGCAGCTCACACTCAAGCCCTCCTGCAGCCCACCATCCAACCCTCCTGCAGCTCACCCTCAGCCCTCCTGCAGCTCACCCTCAGCCCTCCTGCAGCTCACCCTCAGCCCTCCTGCAGCTCACACTCCAGCCCTCCTGCAGCCCACCCTCCAACCCTCCTGCAGCTCACCCTCAGCCCTCCTGCAGCTCAGTCTCAGCCCTCCTGCAGCCCACCCTCAGCCCTCCTGCAGCTCACGCTCAAGCCCTCCTGCAGCCCACCGTCCAACCCTCCTGCAGCTCACCCTCAGCCCTCCTGCAGCCCACCCTCAGCCCTCCTGCAGCTCACCCTCAGCCCTCCTGCAGCTCAGACTCAGCCCTCCTGCAGCCCACCCTCCAACCCTCCTGCAGCCCACCCTCAGCCCTCCTGCAGCTCACGCTCAAGCCCTCCTGCAGCCCACCGTCCAACCCTCCTGCAGCTCACCCTCAGCCCTCCTGCAGCCCACCCTCAGCCCTCCTGCAGCTCACCCTCAGCCCTCCTGCAGCTCAGACTCAGCCCTCCTGCAGCCCACCCTCAGCCCTCCTGCAGCCCACCCTCAGCCCTCCTGCAGCCCACCCTCAGCCCTCCTGCAGCTCACCCTCAGCCCTCCTGCAGCCCACCCTCAGCCCTCCTGCAGCTCACCCTCCAACCCTCCTGCAGCTCACCCTCAGCCCTCCTGCAGCCCACCCTCAGCCCTCCTGCAGCCCACCCTCCAACCCTCCTGCAGCTCACCCTCAGCCCTCCTGCAGCCCACCCTCAGCCCTCCTGAAGCCCACCCTCCAACCCTCCTGCAGCCCACCCTCAGACCTCCTGCAGCCCACCCTCAGCCCTCCTGCAGCTCACCCTCCAACCCTCCTGCAGCTCACCCTCAGCCCTCCTGCAGCTCACCCTCAGCCCTCCTGCAGCTCAGACTCAGCCCTCCTGCAGCCCACCCTCAGCCCTCCTGCAGCCCACCCTCAGCCCTCCTGCAGCCCACCCTCAGCCCTCCTGCAGCTCACCCTCAGCCCTCCTGCAGCCCACCCTCAGCCCTCCTGCAGCTCACCCTCAGCCCTCCTGCAGCTCACGCTCAAGCCCTCGTGCAGCTCACACTCCAGCCCTCCTGCAGCCCACCCTCCAACCCTCCTGCAGCCCACCCTCAGCCCTCCTGCAGCTCACGCTCAAGCCCTCCTGCAGCCCACCCTCTGACCTCCTGCAGCTCACGCTCAAGCCCTCCTGCAGCCCACCCTCCAACCCTCCTGCAGCCCACCCTCAGCCCTCCTGCAGCTCACCCTCAGCCCTCCTGCAGCTCACCCTCAGCCCTCCTGCAGCCCACCCTC
This sequence comes from Cnephaeus nilssonii, assembly GCF_951640355.1. Classification (NCBI taxonomy): domain Eukaryota; kingdom Metazoa; phylum Chordata; class Mammalia; order Chiroptera; family Vespertilionidae; genus Cnephaeus; species Cnephaeus nilssonii. The sequence continues at coordinate 97,396,433 of NC_137080.1, read as the reverse complement.
AGCCCTCCTGCAGCCCACCCTCAGCCCTCCTGCAGCTCACCCTCAGCCCTTCTGCAGCTCACCCTCAGCCCTCCTGCAGCTCACGCTCAAGCCCTCCTGCAGCCCACCCTCCAACCCTCCTGCAGCTCACCCTCAGCCCTCCTGCAGCCCACCCTCAGCCCTCCTGCAGCCCACCCTCAGCCCTCCTGCAGCTCACCCTCAGCCCTCCTGCAGCCCACCCTCAGCACTCCTGCAGCTCACGCTCAAGCCCTCCTGCAGCCCACCCTCCAACCCTCCTGCAGCCCACCCTCAGCCCTCCTGCAGCTCACCCTCAGCCCTCCTGCAGCTCAGACTCAGCCCTCCTGCAGCTCACGCTCAAGCCCTCGTGCAGCTCACGCTCAAGCCCTCCTTCAGCTCACCCTCAGCCCTCCTGCAGCCCACCCTCAGCCCTCCTGCAGCCCACCCTCAGCCTCCTGCAGCTCACCCTCAGCCCTCCTGCAGCTCACCCTCAGCCCTCCTGCAGCTCACCCTCAGCCCTCCTGCAGCTCACCCTCAGCCCTCCTGCAGCTCACCCTCAGCCCTCCTGCAGCCCACCCTCAGCCCTCCTGCAGCTCACCCTCAGCCCTCCTGCGGCCCACCCTCAGCCCTCCTGCAGCTCACCCTCAGCCCTCCTGCAGCCCACCCTCAGCCCTCCTGCAGCTCAGACTCAAGTTCCAACACAAGCAAAAATATAGACTGCAAGGTCTGGGAGTGCTGGGTGCTGAGGAGAAAAACAAACCGAGGGCCCAGCTAAAGTTCTCACCCCGAGACCCTGGCCAGCAGTTCAGTTGGTTAAAGCTGAGGCCAAGGTTGCAGGTTAATCAACCAATGAAAATGAAGCATAAATAAGTGGAACAACAAATCAATGTGTGTCCCCCCACTCGTCCGCACCTCCCCCGCCCCCCCCAAAACCAATTAAAAAAATACATAAATACCAGGTTATCACTTCTGTTCTGGCTGATTTCTGTTTCCCTGTGAAGCTGGAAAGGGACTCCCCCAGAATTGACTTTTAATCTATTTTCTCCTGTAATCAGGAGCAGAGTGCCAGCGGGTATCAGAGAAGTAAAAGCCTCTTGCTGGAGGCCACACAGTCCCTAGGAAGGGGCCCTGAGCCCCGCGTCCTGACAGCACTGCACTGGGCAAGGGGCCTCCTGCAAGAGTCAGACAGACAAACAACAGATGACGAAGACACATGTAAGAAATGCCTGAAAGGAAGCATCAGACCGCATGGAGCATGCTCAGCACGGCCTGGCATTTGAAAGGCCCAGGGATTATTATTGGCCTGAGAGTAACAGTCCAGTTCCCGGGGGTGATGGGAGAAGTAGGTGAATGAGGACACAGCCTTCCCCCTACCTCTGGGTTTCCTCAGGCTCTATGATGTCGCTTCATGGAGTTCCCCTCCAGGTCCAGAGGGACCGTGCTTGGACTGAGAAAGCAAAACCTGCCACTGCTACAAAGCATAGCGGAGCGGGATGGTGAGGCCAGGGGTCGGGGTTCAGGGTAGGGGGAGCTATGACCAGGAGATGGGGATGAGGTGGAGGAGGCCTTTGGGTGGGGGGGAGTCAGGATGGTGAGCTGGCACGCAATCAGGAGCAGGACTAGGGACGTGCGCCGGCAGGTGGGGCAGGGTACGACGTGGAGATGAACCTGGGAGATGAAGCCCAAGAGAAGATGGAGGCTGTGAGGAAGCGGGCAGGGAAGCAGCTGCCCAGGAGCTGTCCCGCTGGCCAAGGGCGTTGCAGTGTGTGCAGGGAAAAGAAGCGTCTGCTGAAGAAAACGTTCTTCTGTTTAGCAACCAGTCTGCTTGCTAATCTGCTCAGCCTAGGCCTTTCCTGCCTGCAGCCTAAGTATTCGCCGGCAAAGCTAGCCAGTGCCCAGGAGTTCGGGGAGGGGAAGATGCTGAGTGTATGTATGTGGAGCATTGCAGGGCGAACAGATCAGTAGGCAAAATGCGGCTGGGACGGCCCTCACGCCCGCACAAAGCACCTCCGAAGGCCCAGGCCCTCAGGAGAAAGGGGAGCAGCGCAGCCGCAGCACCTGCGGGTCATGGGAGGCGGTGACGAGGGCGCGCCCTGCTGGGCGGGGCCCGCAGGTGCAGGGAGACCCCTCCACACCCTTCCCTCGGCCGGAAGGGCCCCTCCAAGGAGCGTCTGAGATGCCAATGGGCAGGAAGACCGTTAGCCTCGGGAGGAGCTGAGTGAAGAGGGGAGTAGGGATGAGATTTTGGAGATGGATTTTGTCTCAGACGCTAAACGAGAGACAGGAGAGGGGCTGGAATGGCTTTGCCAGGATCTTTCTTGAAAGAAGGAAACGGGTTGCTGAGCTGGTGGGATGGGAGGTGACCTTAGGATGGATCTTAGCCTATTGATCACCAGCTAGGTCCGAACTGTCTAGTCTGGCACCACGCGTGGCTATGGTCATAGAAATGTGTCTAGCATGAAGAGCAATTGAATTTCTTATTTTATTGAATCTTCACTAACCCAAATTTAAGTAAAAAACTGAAGCAGTATAAAATACTTTGTCCATAAACATGACTACATAGATTTGGTAGAACTATACTTTATTTCAGTCATTAACAACTTAGTGCCCAAATTGAGATCTGCTGACAGGTTAGATGCACATCAGATTTCAAAGACTCAGTAGAAAAAATGAGATTATAACTATTTCATTAATACTGTTAGGGGCAGAAATAGAATACTGGGACCAGCCACAATTATAAGACATAATCACGCTCTGTCAACCATGACGGCCCTGTTCTGGTTAGAAAGCACATTCTCACCCGCTGGGAGCCGCACGCCCTGGGACACGGGAGCTCACATGGGAATGCAGTCCGTCCTCCTGTCCCGAGAGCTGCCTGTCCTATGGAAAGATTAGCACCCTCGGGGCACCTGGTCCTGGAGGAACTGCTCTTCACAACCCCCAGCCCCTACTGCCTGTAATCTGGCGCCCTCTGCGACCCCACCCCAGCCCGCCTTGCCTGTAACCTGTAATGATTATCCCTTGCCCACTTCCCTGTCTGTAATTCCGATTTCCCACGGGATCTTTGTCCCTCCCGATGTAAGCAGCTGGCTTATGGGGGGGGGGGGGGGGGGCAGAGCAGGTTTCTGTGTCTGACCTGCTGCTGGCAGGATTGGGATAAGCGCTCATATAGGATTCGACCCTGTCTCTGCTGAATTGGCTCAAGTAGTGACAGGCAGCCGGACCCTCTGGTTGTCTGGTTACAATTGATTTTAGAGAAAGTGGGAAGAAGAGAAACATTGATTTGTTGTTCCTCTTACTTATGCATTCATTGGTTGCTTCCTTCTTTAAGTTCTTTATCGTTGAAAGTATTACATATGCCCTGCCCCCTGCCCCAGGCCTCCACACCCTATGTCTGTGCCCATGGGTTTTGCATAGATGCACACAAGGTCTTTGATTGATTACCTCCCACCCACCCACCCACCCTTCCCCACATTCCCTCTGAGATTCCGCACTCTGTTCCAGGCTTCCATGGCTCTGAATCCACTCCGTTCATTAGTTTATTTTGTTCCTTAGATTCCACATGAGTGAGATCATGTGATACTTGTCTTTCTCTTACTGGCTCCTTTCACTTAGCATGATGCTCTCCAGGTCCCTCCATGCTGTCTCACAGGGTAAGAGATCCTTCTTTTTGACTGCTGTATAGTACTCCATGGCGTAAATGTACCACAGCTTTTTACCCACTCATCTATGATGGGCACTTGCCTTTGCCCGTTTTTAATTGGACTGTTTGTCCTCCTTTTGTTAAGTTGTATGAGTTCCTTATATATTCTGGATATTATCCCTTTATCAGATGTATCATTGCCAAATACGTCCTCCCATACAGTGGGCTCCCTTTTCAATTTGATGGTGTTTCTATTGCTGTGCAGAAGCCTTTTATTTTGATGCAGTCCCATTTGTTTATTCTCTCCTTAGTTTCCTTTGCTCTAGGAGTTGTACCTGTAAACATATTGCTACGAGAGATGTCTGAGATTTTATTGCCTATGTTTCCTTCTAAGATTTTTATAGTTTTATGCCTTACATTTAAGTCTTTTATCCATTTTGAGTTTATTCTTATGTATGTTGTAAGTTGGTGATCTAGTTTCATTTTTTTGCATGTATCTGTCCAATTTTCCCAGCACCATTTATCGAAGAGACTGCCTTGACTCCATTGTATGCTCTTGCCTCCTTTGTCAAATATTAATTGAGTGTAATGGCTTGGGTCGATTTCTGGGGTCTCTGTTCTGATCCATTGATCTATATGCCTGTTCTTATGCCAGTACCAGGCTGTTTTGATTACAGTGCTTTTGTAGTACAACTTGATATTTGGTATTGTGATTCTTCCAAATTTGTTCTTTCTCAAGATTGCTGCAGTTATTTGGGGTCTTTTTGGGTTCCATATAAACTTCTGGAACATTTGATCTAGATCTGTGAAATATGCCATTGGTATTTTAATAGGGATTGCATTGAGTTTGTAGGTTGCCTTGGGTAGTATGGACATTTTAATGATGTTAATTCTTCTAATCCTTGAACATGGTATACGTTTCCTTTATATATAGACTAGTAGCCCTGCGCACAATCCGTGCACCAGTAGCTCTCTGCGGGGCCTGGCCACTCCACGCCCGCGGCCCAGAGGCTCTCCGCAGCCCAGAGGCCCATCCCCGGCCAGGGGCGGAACGCTTGCCTCATTGCCGCGATGAGGAAGCAAGCATTCCACCAGGCTGCTCACGCTGCCTGCTCTCAGCGGCCGCCCCCCCCCCCCCCCCCCACCGGGTCTGGGGGACTCCTGTGGGGCTGAGAGGACTGGGTGCCACCATCTTGGTGATGGAGTGATGGTTAATTTGCATATTACCCTTTTATTAGATTAGATATATATCTTCCTCTATTTCTTTTTTCAATGTCCTATAGTTTTCCAAGTACAGGCTTTTTATCTCCTTGGTTAAGTTTTTTCCTAGGCATCTTATTTTATTTTGTTGCAATAGTAAATGTTTGTGTTTTTTCCAGAATGAGAACATGTTTATTCCATGTGGGGTGTCCAGGACACTGCACAACTTCTCCCTTTTCCAGAACACACTCTGCTGGAGTACAGACTCCGACAAAAACACGTTTAGTGTAAAACCATTTCTTGTGATTTCTGATCCACACAGTATACTTTATAGCTTCAATTAAATAAGGAAAATTAACTGCATTTGCTTGCCTGACACCGTAAGTCAAAGGTAACTTGAAAAAAGAAGAAACGTGCAGCACCCATGGTCTCTGGGTGGCGCTGTGAGACAGAGGACAGTGGTCAGACAGACAGAGGACAGGGGTCAGACAGAGGACAGGGGTCAGACAGAGGACAGGGTCCAGCCGCCCGTGCTATCCATCAGCCATCCGCACGCTCTGAAAGAGGAAGCGGCAGAGCTCAGACGTGTGTAAGACACCCGGTCTCCTCCTCACCTGTGGGCTTAACCCTGAGCTGAGGATAAACTGGATCTGCAGATACGACCCGGAACTGCCTTCTCTCTCGTGGATGATCACAGGGACCAACGTTAGAGATGAAATCACAGCCCAGGGCACAGAGCAGGCTCTGTCCTTACAGCCCTCCGGCAGACCACACCCCTGGCCGCGTGGGCATCCGGAGCTGCCACGAGAGGTAATGCTCACGGGTGGGGGTGGGGCGGGCCTGGAGGTGCTCCCTGCGCCCCCACGCCCAGCAGTCCTCGCTCACCTGCTTTCCTTCCTGACCTCCTTCCTTCCTCTCTGACGGGCCTGCCCACGGGCCGCCAGGGAGCTGAGGGCCGCAGGCTCGCCGGCGGGTGCAGGGGCCGAGCTGCCCGTGCAGAGGGGGAGGGAACATCAGGAGACGCGGGAAGGGCCGCCGGGGCGGCGTGGCCAGAGCAGGGGGCTCCCTGGACTCCGGGGAGCGGTCCCAGGGCTGCAGCCCCAGCAGGCGCTCACCCGCTCGCTCGTTCTCACGTCGAGGTTCATCTCAAGCAGAACGCAGAGTCCGACACAGCGAGCAGCTCCCGGCGGCACCGGCCGTCCTCGGTCCGGGCCTGGCCGCGCTGGGTTCCCCGGAGGCGCCGGAGCTCTGGCTTCACCGCCCTCCGCCTCCAGCACGGTGAGGGCCGGGCTCCCTGCCGCCGCCGCCGCGGGGAGCTCCCCGATGCGCCCACAGTCCTCCAGGAAGAGCCGCCGGCTTCGTCCTCCACAACCAAGTGTCCTCGCCTGTCCTGACGGCTCCCGCCGGGCGAGGGAGCGGCCCGCAGCAGCTCCGTGTCCACCTCCGGTGGAGCCTGGGTTCCTGGCTTCGGAGCCTGCTGCGGGGGGGGGGGGGGGGGGGGGGGCGGGCGACCCGAGGCTGGGGCAGCCTGGGTGGGGGAGTGGGGGGGGGGGCAGGGCTGAAGCCCGGGTGTTTTTTTCTTTTTAGTTTCTCTTTCGAGAGTTTATTATTGGTGCATGAAAACGCCATCGAGCCCTGGCCGGTTTGGCTCAGTGGATAGAGCGTCGGCCTGTGGACTGTAGGGTCCTGGGTTGGATTCCAGTCAAGGGCACACACCTCGCTTGCAGGCTTCCTCTCTGGCCGCCTGCGAAAGGCACCCAACGGGTGTGTCTCTCTCACATCAATGTTTCTCTCTGTGTCTCTCCCCCTCCCACTCCCTTTAAATCAATGGAAAAATATCCTCGGGTGAGAATTTAAAAAACACACAAAAGCCATCAATTTCTGGATGTTGATTCTGCATCCTGCTACCTTGCTGAATTCACTTATTAAGTCTAGTAGTTTCCTGGTGGAGTCTTTTGGGTTTTCTATGTACAATATCATGTCATTGGCAAACAATGAGAATTTTCCTTCCTCCTTTCCAATTTGGATGCCTTTTATCTTGTCTGATTGCTGTGGCTAGGAGTTCAAGTACTATCCTCCTACATAATAAAACCTGAGTATGCAAATCGACCAAACAGCGGAACAACCGGTCGCTATGACCCGCACTGACCACCAAGGGGAAGTTGCTCAACACAAGAGCTGCCCCCTGGTGTCACTGCACTCCCACCGGGGAGCACCGTTCAGCCAGAGGCCGGGCTCAGGGCTGGCAAGCGCAGCGGTGGTGGTGGGAGCCTCTCCCTCCTCCGCGGCAGCGCTAAGGGCATCGAGCAGGCGGGTGGTAAGGGGCAAGGGGTCCCGGACTGTGATAGGGCGCAGGCTGGGCTGAGGGACCTACCCCCCCCCCCCGCTAGTGCACGGATTTCGTGCACCTGGCTTCTAGTTTTTAAATAACAAATCACATATGCAGTCACAGGGGATTTCAGGAAATAGTAGAATGAAGTGTTCTTAAATGAAATTTAGAGATAAATGCTATTAATTTGACCAGTAGATTCCTCTCCAAAGAGTCATGAGGGATTCTTCTGGGAGAAGATGATCCTAGGGCCAGGCTTGTTTTGCTGCAGTGAAAGCCAATGTAAATGCAGACACCTCGCTTGAGTCTCTGCCTAGAGACCCACGCTTCCTTCCAGAGGTGGGAAAACGAAGCCCTCCTGTCTTGGGAGACAGCGCCACCTACTGCCCACTGAGAAACAGCAGCCAACCACACCGCGGAGGGCCCTCTACTGCCTGTTGGGGCGGGGGGCAGGGGGCAGGGACTGGGGAAGAATAACTGGAGAAGGCACGTGGAGTTTGAGGTGGTGATGAGACATCCAAGGTCGCACAGGAATTCAGGAGGTCAGGCGACCTGCCTCAGGTTAACGCGAGGCAGCAGAAGGAGATGGAGTCTGCCTCTGCCTGGGCGTCCACGCCCCACCCTCGCAGGAGGAGGCTGGGCTTCCTTCAGGGGCGGGCAGAGAGGACAGGAGGGCCCAGGGGCTGGAGGAGCAGAGAATTTCAGGGAGGGGCCACCGCTGGCCTGACCTTGTAGAGGTGTGGGTGTGGGTGTGGGCTTCGTTCAGGGTTTAGTGGAGACTTGAAAGAGCGGCTCAGATGCCCAGCACTGGGGCAGGCCCAGAGGGCGTTCAGACATGGGAGGACATGTCCTGTCCTTATGGAGCTAAGCAAGAGCCAAATCAGGGATGCTGGCAGGAATTAAATGGAGGCGCAGGTGAGGGAGAGATGCGCCTGGACCCACAAGCCCCCCGGCACCTGACTAGGTGAGAAGGAGCCCTTCCCTGCCTTCCTCTGCCCGCACAGCTGCCCAGGGCTCAGCCCCCAGCCCCTCTGGCCCTCTCCCCGCCGGCCTTGCAAGGATGAAGACCGAGTGGTTGAGGAGGTTTTGTGCAGGACATGAGCTGGGTTTAAACTGGTCTCAAGAGTTTAGAGCAGCCCTAGCCAGTTTGGCTCAGTGGATAGAGCATCGGCCTGCGGACTGAAGGGTCCCAGGTTCGATCCCGGTCAAGGGCATGTACCTTGGTTGCAGACATATCCCCAGTAGGGGGTGTGCAGGGGGCAGCTGATCGATGTTTCTAACTCTCTATCCCTCTCCCTTCCTCTCTGTAAAAAATCAATAAAATAAATTTAAAAAAAAAAAAGAGTTTAGAGCAGCTGCCGTTTGGCTAAGTGGGTCAGGGCACATGCCCGGGTTGTGGGCTCCACCCCCAGTAGGGGGCGTTCAGTGTTGGGGAGCACAGGAGACTTGGCTGGAAAGTTGTCAGGAGGACTTTCCGAGAAAAGGGGAGTGTGCGGAAGGCCCCCTGCCCTGTTTATCGGAATTCTGACTTAGGGGAGACTCGGGAGTGCTGAAGGCGGCGCCCCTGATTATTCCTTGACCTTCCAAACAAGCCTGTGCACGTGCAGACCCCGCGTGTTACAGGAATCCTCATGCTCAATCCCTGGATGCCCTTGCCTAGAGGACAATGTGAACATGTGAGATTCCTCACCCTATGATTGCATCTGAAGATAAACATCCCAATAAAGGCCTAACGAGCAGGCAATCGAGGCTGCCTGGCTGCCATCAGCCAGGCCGTCCCTTTGCCGTCTCCCCACCGTGACGCTGTCTGAGTCATCTGTTCATCCCTCGTTCGGGGGCTGCAGAGGCAGCTGATCGATGTTTCTCTCTCACCGATGTTTCTCTCTCTCTCTCCCTCTCTGGAAAAAAGGAAAAAAAAGAGTTTAGAGCAGCTGCAAGCGAACGGTAGAAGGCTTTTCTCCTGGGCGCCTCAGGCAGAGGCCGGGAAGAAGGAAGGAACGAGAGGGCAGAGCAGCTGCTGAAGCCGGTGGCCCAGGAAGGACCAAGGTTCGAAAGGTCCTGAGCCCCGGTGTGGAGGAGCCCTGCGGCGGGCTGTGAGGCCGGGGTGACGGTCCCCTCACCGCCTGTGCCAGCGGCCCGGGCGCCGCCCCCGGAGAGGACGCGTTCCAAGTCTCTAGAAATCGGACCAAAATCCAGATCTTGTGACTAGTTTAGAATTCCTTTCACTCTAGATTCGGATTCTTCCTCTTAAAAACGTTTAAAGTTACGTGACTGTTTAAACAGGCGATACATTTACTTGGTTCCAAATTTAAAAAGCGCGTGGGAGCGTCTCTCAGCTCCAGGCATCTCCTCGCCGGCCCCCGCGGCACTCCCTTCCTGTGCTTCAGATACTTTATTTCCCTGTGTCTGCTCATTTCCTCTGACCCATTTTCCACTTGTAGTTAATCATTTCTTTCTTATTTTAAGAGCTCCCTGTGCACCCCGGTCGTTTGTCTCTTGGCATTGCTTTGTAGTGTTCCCTCCCCTCCCAGGCAGATCTTTTTATTTAAACATATATATGTTTTTATTGATTTTAGAGAGAGAGGAGGGGAGAGGGATAGAGAGATAGAAACATCGATGAGAGAGAAACATCAAAACATCAGTTGCTGCCTCAGCTGCCTCCTGCACGCGCATCGAACCGAGACCTCGTGGTTCCCAGGTCAATGTTCAGCCATGAACAGTGCGAGGCCCGTGCAAATCCTCTTAAATGTGGTTGCCTTTCTCTGGCTTTCCTTTTATGACTTCTATATGGTTTTTATCGGTATTTTAGAAAGAGAAAGGAAGGGAGAGAGAAACACAGATGGGAGAGAGTAACATCAATTGTCGCCTCCATAAGTGCCTCAACCGTGGATCAAAGCCGCCCGCCCCTCAGCGTGTGCCCTGACGGGAAGCGAGGCTTTTGGTGCTGGACGGACGGCGCCCCAGGGTGGTGCCCGGTGACAGACGGGCCTGCTGCCCGGTTGCCCCATAAGCCTCCAAACTGTGACGCGTTACCACGGGGTCATGCTGCCCGGGGTACCACGTGTGCTCCTGCCTCTGTCTGTCCGTCTGTCTGTCCGGGGCCCGGGGCCGCCCACGGAGCGTCCGCCTGTCCAGCCTTCACTGAGCTGCTCCCGGGAACGTGGGCCGGAGCCTGGGCCCGGCCGGCGGCAGGTGGACCCGGCCCCGCACCCGCGGCCCGGCGCTTACTGCCGTGCTTGGCATTTGTTTGTCACCGGCTCCCGGACGGGACAGAGCGGCAGCGGGAGGCCGAGGACCGAGGTGGGAGAGCAGGGGTGGTGCCGCCGGGGGAGCGGGAAGGCGAGCGGCCCGCCTGTGGCTCAGGCGGTGGATCCCAACGCACCGGGCGGGGCGGGGCCAGGAGAGCGGACTGCTGGCCGGTCACCGAGGGGCGCGGGCGGCGGGAGTGGCCGCGGGGAGGGCGCGCGCACAGGGCTCCGCCCCGGCCTGGGGTGCGGCCTGGGGAGCCCGCTCAGGAGCCAGCGCGATGCGGTGAAGATGACGCCCACCCGGACCCTGGCCCGGCGGGGACATCTCATTGGAGAAGAAGGGCTTCAGGGAAAGGAAACTTGTTTACAATTTTAGGAGCAACCCCACAGCAGGGAGTCGCCAAGTGGGGCCGAGTGAGGAGAAGATGGAGTGAAGTCTGAACAAGAACCTCAGACCAATTTTTAAAATGTGTTTTTATTGACTTCAGAGGGAGGAAGAGAGAGAGGAAGGGAGGAAGAGAGACATCCATGAGCGAGAACCATCAAACATTGACCTGCTCCTGTCCGCCCTCTGCTGGGGCTCAAGCCTGCAGCCCCGGAACCGGCCACCTCCCGGTGCCCGGGCCGATGCTCAGCCCACTGAGCCACACTGGCCGGGCTCATAAATTCTTTTCCAACTGCCTGGCACTCAGTTCCGTGACTGTCCCATAGCGGGCAGGCTGTGTTACTGAGAAGGCTAGCCCCTATTTTGTAAAACTGCTGTCGCAGTGAACCCGTGAATCGCACAAAGGGCGCCCAAGCAGTCCAAGTGCGGAGTCATTTGTCCAAACGCCGGCGGCTACGAGGGCCTTAGCGCTCCAAACCTCGCAGCCCCAATGGAAGTGGCATCAGGCTTATGAAGGCAAAACTCACATCCCCTGGTTCCGAATGAGGAACTGGTTTGCGAAAGCAGTTTGTGCAGAAGCTGAATTGAGCACGTTAGTTATCTGCAAAGATTAATTATCACTTTGGGTCTAGGAGCCACGGAGTCAACGGAAAACATTTCCTGGAGCCACTGAAGCAATTCAAGCAATTGTGCTGTTCCGGTTCCCAGGTGCAAAAGAATGTCCTTGGAAAGACCACAGTCAATGGGTATACAATCGAATGGGGTGATTCCTATAAGTTCAGGAGATCACAATAACTTCTCTATTATTTTAGCAAGCAAATAATCACAGAAGCCGGAATAGCAGGGTTAAAATTTACACAGCATCTTTACCCGGGATGAATGCTACTGTGCTTCACTACTGTTTGGAATTCTCTGCTGTTTTTCAGACAGCCTCTTAGTCTGAAAAAAATAACTTTGCTTTAGCCTGCTTGAACAATGCGGAAGATAAACGGAGCTGTCTGACCTTGCAGGCCAGAGACTAGATACGCCCATGCTCTCAAGGCCATGCCAGGTGCATTTTTTAATTGGATAGAACTGTGTTGTTTTCAAGGCCAGCAGCGAGATAACCACTAAGCACACACGGGGCTGGCTCTATAATAAAAAGGGGAGTTCTGCTTGTAGCTATGCTTAGAATTTGAATTCATTTTCTCTGAGCCCACCGGTGAATAATAATAAAAAAAAAAGTGTAATTCCAAGCTCTCTAAGCATTGTTTGATTTTTTCCGGTTTTCTGCAACATTGTTTCCAGTGATTGCTTTGTTTGGAGATCACATAGAATGTTGCAATGAATATCCTTCAACATATATTTTAGAGGACTTAGAATATTCCAGGGATATTTTGGTGAAAGAGTAAGGTAACTTCCAAGTTACCATCAATTTTCCTATTATCATTGATTAAAGAATCCATAGTTTCCCCAGTGATCTGAATGCCAACTTTATAATATGCCATATATGCATATATACTTGCATATTTTTTATTCCCTGTCCTGCTCTATTCTTCTATCTATTGCTATCTGTGTGTCAAACCATTTTTTTAAAATTTTAGTCATTTTTAAATGTTTTTTCAATTATAGTTGGCATACAATATTATACTAGTTTCAGGTGTACACCCCAGTGATTAGACATTAGAAAATTACTAAGTGATCACCCTAAAAAAATCTCATACCCATCTAACACCATATGCAGTTATTAGAATATTATTGACTATATCTGCCAAAACCGGTTTGGCTCAGTGGATAGAGCATCGGCCTGAGGACTGAAGGGTCCCAGGTTCGATTCCGGTCAAGGGCATGTACCTTGGTTGCGGGCACATCCCCAGTGGGGGGTGTGCAGGAGGCAGCTGATCGATGTTTCTCTCTCATCGATGTTTCTAACTCTCTATCTCTCTCCCTTCCTCTCTGTAAAAAAAAATAAAATAAAAAAATAGAATATTATTGACTATATCCAACCATGGTCAAAATGTTCTCTGTATCTATGAGTCTGTTTTTGTTCTGCTTGTTTGTTAATTTTGATATTTAGATTCAATTATTGATAGATGTATGTATTGCCATTTAGTGTTCATATTTTTAATCTTTTTTTTTTCTTCCTTCTTCTTAAAGAATACCTTTCAGCATTTCATGTAATCCTGGTTTGGTGGTGATGAACTCCTTTAGTTTTTTTCTTATCTGTGAAGCTCTTTATCTGACCTTCCATTCTGAATGATAGCTTTGCTGGGTAGAGTAATCTTGGTTGTAGGTTCTTGCTATTCATCACTTTGAATATTTCTTGCCATTCCCGTCTGGCCTGCATAGTTTCTGTTGAGAAATCAGTTGACAGTCGTATGGGTGCTCCCTTGTAGGTAACTAACTGTTTTTCTCTTGCTGCTTTTAGGATTCTCTCTTTATCTTTAACCTTTGATATTTTAATTATGATGTGTCTTGGTTTGGGCCTCTTTGGATTCCTTTTGTTTGGGGTTCTCTGCACTTCCTGGACTTGTAAGTCTATTATTTTCACCAGGTGGGGGAAGCTTCCTGTCATTATTTCTTCAAATAAGTTTTCAGTATCTTGCTCTCTCTTCTCCTTCTGGCGTCCTCATGATGCAAATGTTGGTACGCTTGAAGTGATCCTAGAGGCTCCTTACACCATCTTCACATTTTTGAATTTTCTTTTTCTTTTTGCTCTTCGGGTTGGGTCTTTTTGCTTCTTTATATTCCAAATTCTTGATTTGATTCTTGGCATCCTCTACTCTCCTGTAAATTATTCCTTATTTCAGTTAGTGTAGCTTTCATTTCTGGCTGATGTCCTTTTTTATGATGTTGATGTTCTCACTAAGTTCCTTGAAATTCTCAGTAAGTTCCTTGAGCATCCTTATAACCATTGTTTTGAACTCTGTATCTGGTAGTTTACTTGTTTCCATTTCATTTCGTTCATTTTCTGCAGATTTCTCCTGTCTTGCATTTATAACATGTTTCTTTGTATCTGCATTTTGGCTGCTTCCCTGAATTAGGTAGAGCTTCTACGTCTCCCAGAGTTGGTGGAGTGGCTTGGTGTGTAGGGGTCCTATAGGCCCAGTGGCTCAGCCTCTCCAGTCACCTAAGCTGGGCACTCCAGGTGAGCCCCTGTGTGAGCTGTGTGCACTGTCCTATTTTAGTTGAGGTTTGATTGCTGTTGGTATCACTGGGAGGGATTGACCCCCAGGCCAATTGGCTGTGAGGACCAGCTGTGACTACAGTGGGAGAGCTGCTGTGCAGGAGGTGACCCTGTGGAACAGGACTTGCTTCAGTGGGGCTTTGCTGCTCACTGAGTCTGCCCCTTGAGTGTGTCACGTGTGGAGATGCAAAGTCAGGCACTGCCTGTGCCCTGGCCAGGACCCCCTGGCATGAGCTACAAAGCAATCTACTTGTGTTGGGCTTGGAGGTGCCCGGGAGAAGCCAAGCTGTGAAGCAGGGCCGGCTGCCACTAGTGCTAGACCTGGGACCACTTGTTGAGAGGTAAAGGACACACTGTCACTTCGATTTAATGCCCAAATTTTTATACTGTGAAATCACATTGTATGTGATGCTTCATAGGATCAGAAACTTTATTTTTTTTCCAATGCAAAACATTTTAATAGGTTTTCAAATATACAGTTATTAGAATTATCTAAATAATCACTTATAAAAATTGGTATATCACATTATATGATTCTATAAAATAAAATCACACATTGACAATAACCCCTGCAGTCCAAGAATTCCCCCATCAATAGTACAAATTATAAATACATTAGGAAAGAGACATTTAAACCAAAAAGTAACTCTGATTAGACTAAATGCATTCATTCGTCAAGTACAATAAACTTAGCAGCCACTAATAACACAAGTTTAGGTGCAGTTCACACGCCTCCCCAAATCTTCCAGCACAGCTTCCATAGTAAAGTGTCCTGTGCACACCATTTTCATCCACATTTAGGTGCATCATACATCATCCTCAAGACTACTTCACTTCATAATTAAACTTAATATATATTGTAAGTGAACACCAGGCTAAAATTTAGCCCCAATGATGACAAAGTTTATCAACTTAAAAAATTCTTGAGAGTATATTTTAATTTGTTTAATTGCATGAATACGATTTCCTCTTACTAGATGCTATCAAAATAATTTAAACATTAACTCCTCAAAAATGTAAACTCCAACCTTCCTAAAATATTAACAAGTATTTTAAGTAACAGTAAAATCATCCTGTAAGATAAAAAGGAAATTTTACATTCATTGCCAAATTTAAAATACCAGTGATTTGAAGATTGAGGTCTAAAACATTAGTACTAAATTATAAAATACAATGTAAAAAAATGTGCAGCAATTTGCTTGTGAAAATATAATGGGATATTCCTCACAGTAACGTTAAAGCACTACTCTAAATGGACAGTCTAAGTAAACGTACCTTTACCAGTAAGAAAACTGAAAAATTAAGGCCTTTATATGCTCTATATTCCTATCTGAACTCAAAGCCAAATAGAGGTTACAATGCTGCAAAGGACTATTTTCAACCTCTCTAAATGGTTAGTTGCTTCATCTCAACTCAATAATTATTGCCTTATCTTTACACAAACTCAAATGCTAGTTAACTTTATCATCTTGAAATAAATATTTCTCTGTATCTCTATTTTAATTCAGTCCCTAACCCCATGCCATCTAGACAGAATGCTGGAAATAGTTAGGGCTTTGTCTGATTGGTTCACAACTGTATATGCAGGGGCTAAAAATGGTTAGCATACGGTAGATATCCAGTAAGTATTTTTGAATCTATATAATAAAGCCTAAGCGACCGTCATGGAGGAATGACCAGAACGACCGGTCGCCATGATGAGCACTGACCATCAGGGGGCAGATGCTCAACCAAGGAGCTTCCCCCCTGGTAGTCAGTGTGCTCCCACAGGGGGAGCACCGCTCAGCCAGAAGCTGGGCTCACAGCTGGCAAGCACAGTGGTGGTGGTAGGACCCTCTCCCACTTGTGCGGCAGTGCTAAGGAGCAGCAAGCAGGCAGGCAGTAAGGAGCAAGGGGTCCTGGACTGCGAGAGAGATGTCCCAGACTGCAAGAGGGTGCAGGCTGGGCTGAGAGACAACCCCCCACCCGCCCCCCAGTGCACGAATTTCATGCACCGGGCCTCTAGTGAACTAATAAGAAGCCTGACCTCCATGGGCAACTCTACTTGTTTTCCCAAAGAATTAATAGGCAATTTACCTCTCTGCACAACCAAACTAACAATTTTCTAAAAGAAACTGATATCTACACTGTGATAACATAGAATGTAATGGAAAGACAACTGAAGCTACACATATATCAAATCAAGGTTAAAGGCACTGGATCAGAAAGATTATTACAAAGCCTGGTAAACAATTTTTAAAGCAAATCAAGTTTTAAAGTATAAAATGTTGAACTGCTATGAGTAAATGGTACTAAAATGATGCTTTAAAATAGTTGACAAGCCCTAACTGGTTTGGCTCAGTGGATAGAGCGTCGGCCTGCGGACTCAAGGGTCCCAGGTTCAATTCCGGTCAAGGGCATGTACCTTGGTTGCGGGCACATCCCCAGTAGGAGGTGTGCAGGAGGCAGCTGATCGATGTTTCTCTCTCATCGATGTTTCTAACTCTCTATCCCTCTCCCTTCCTCTCTGTAAAAAATCAATAAAATATATTTTTAAAAAATAGTTGACAAAATGTCTATAATTTGACACATACAATTCTTTCGTTGTTTTACCGTTTTCTTTCATCCTCCATGCTCTATATTCCAAACCCTAGAGACAAATGTTTTCAGTTGCATGAAACAAGAAAAATGCAACTGAATTATCTTTGAAAATTCACTTTTTTCTTCAGTTATGTTTTAAAGTTGATTGACATTATAGAGATCATATGGAGAACATAATCTTGAAATCATAAAACAGTAAATTATACTGTCAAAATAAAATTTAAAAGGTTCTTACTCAGTTGAATAGTCTAAAGCCTCACAATAGCAAAATGCAGTGTAAGAGGCTCAGTAAGTACAATCTTTCCATATTCCAATTTGCCACAAATGAAAAATTTTAAAAGAAAAACATGTTTCTTCCAAGTAACTTGTCTCTTCTTGCCCTGCTAAGAATAATTATTAGCGTCCTTAATTCCAATATTTTTGTTGTTGTCTGTTTCAATTATCTTTTTCATGAAGTATAACATGTCAAAATATGAGTAATAAATTAAAATTAAAGGGAAAATCTGCTTTTGGAATAAAATAATTCAAAATCATTTCACTAAGAAGCACCTTCAGATATGCTGGTCTAAACTTTAATATAAAATCTAAACAGTACTTATTTCTGAAGTAGAATTTTCTCCAGTTTTAATAACTTCAAAAAGTAATACTAAGGACATCAACCTGTGCTTTCTAGATTTTTGAAAGTGTTCTCATAAATGTAATGAGTTTAGATATGGCTCATTGTCACGGTTGGGTGGACAGAGATTTCATGATAAATTGGCTATAAAAAACTAAACTCTTAATGACTGACTTTTGCATTTTGCTTGAGCCAAATAGATGTTTAAATCATGTACCACCACATTCCCTGCTTAACATTCCAAAGTTTCTTTATTCTTCATAGTTTTCTAATGAACAAATAATTGGTTTTCCTGAGTGAGATTATAAAAAGTTAACCCTTCTACCAAAAGTGTGAAGACAAATGAAATGTAGACTCACAATACAAATTGTTTACATAGCATTACAAGAGCAGAGATACGGACTGCTGCTCTTCACAGGGATTCCCCGCCCCTTAAAAAGGCTGAGCAAAAGGCTCGATTGTTCAAAATACTCCGAAGCACAGCAATTAAATTCTTCGTCCATAAACATATCCCTCGTCTACTGTGTTGCTAGGGAAAACATGAGCAAAATCTATCATTCGCACTTCTACGTCCGCAATCTCTTGGCAACCAGTGGGAAGATGGTAGAAAGCTTTGCCCAGTTGGGAAAGTACATTTCCGTTCAAATGTTCCTGCGACGAGCTTTCCACCCATGGTCTGGCTCTGTGTTTTCAGCTTTCAAAGAAGTCTAGTCAGATGCTTTCTTGAATACATTTTTCTGTGACGAGCACACATCCTGGACAAGCTTTTGCCTTCCGAAGCCTCTATTTTTCCATTTGTTGTGGAACTTAACCCTGAAAGTTACTATTGTACCCCAGTGCGTCTGTGTCCGAGTGGTCCTCTGGACAAAAACTTCTCTGCCACAGTTCTGTCATTTGATTGTAGTCGTTGGATGAGATGAACCTTCATAAGCAAACAGTAATGAACTTGCATAAAAGTTAAGCTGCTCCTGGCGTTCAAACCACTGCAGAATTCTCTCCATCGTCTGAATGCGGCAGCAACAGCTTCTTTCTCAGGCAGAACCCATTCCAGAAAACCTGGATCCCCTTCCTTGAGAGTGTCCTGGTTAAGCTTCTCCCACGCGCCGGTTCGCTCTCATCGCTATGGGAACGAACACCATAACCCTCAGGCCGGGCACCAGGAACCCGGTCTCTGCCTCTGATGGGCACTTGCTGACCTGTTGCTGAATCTTCTCAGATGAGGCCAAAGGATCACAGCGGTTCCGCCTCTCTTCCCGCCCGCTGCACCGGGCTCATTAGATCTGTGGCCACCGCTTCCAGCTTTAGGTGTAAACCATTTGGCGCAGCGGGAGGTGACCAGATGCCGTGACCTTTGGGCAAATATCTCCGTGGCTCTAAAAGAACACCATCAGGACCATCAGCAGCATAAGCCACCTTATAGAACGCCAACTCTCTGGGCCCCTGGAGTGGCTGCAGCCGGCTCAAAACTGTGCCTTGGGGATGTTGCAAGATACCCACTTTGTACCCGGGACGGGTGCCGGCCTCCTGATGCGAGGGGGCACGCAGCCGTTGAGGAAGCGGAGGTTTCGGGGTGCTGTCGGAGTCCGCCTCGCTCCCGGTGGGGTCCGCATATCTGGGGGGCCGGGGCCTCGAGCCGAAGGGGCGATGGTGGCTCCGTAGCCGTAGCGGAAAGCTGAAGCGGTAGCGGCGGCGCGGGCAGAGGGAAAAAATAGGGCGGAGGAGAGGGCGCCGGAGAGCCAGGGGTAGCTCAGGCTGGGACGGAGGAGGCGGGGGGAGCGGGGGTCCCGGCGGGTGCGCTGAGGCCGGGGAGGGGGCCCAGGACACCGGGAGGCGCGGGCGCTGCCCTCCCAACTGCTGGCGGAGTCCCGGCTCCTGCTGCTCTAGGATCAGAAACTTTAAAAAAAATTAAAACAAGCTGAAACCGGTTTGGTTCAGTGGATAGAGCGTCGGCCTGCGGACTGAAAGGTCCCAGGTTCCATCCCGGTCAAGGGCATGTACCTGGGTTGCGGGCACATCCCCGGTGGGAGGTGTGCAGGAGGCGGCTGATCGATGTTTCTAACTCTCTATCCCTCTCCCTTCCTCTCTGTAAAAAATCAATAAAATATATTTAAAAAAATAAAACAAAACCGGGTTTGAACTATTCCCTGCTTCAATTTGTCTTTTCTCCCCTGAGGAAAGTTTTAGGAAAATAAGTTTGTAAAATTTTGTATTTTAATTCTAATGAGTGCCTTCATCACATGACATGCACCCACTGAATATTCTTTTATTGCAAAATGCATAAATATTTTTTAAAAAGAGAACTTTGCCTTAATTGTTTTAAATATCCTATATAATAAAAGGCTAATGTGCAAATAGATGGAACGGCAGAACAACCGAACAACTGAACAACCGGTCGCTATGACGTGTGCTGACCACCAGGGGGCACGTGCGGAACATGGCGGGCGTTGGCAGCAGGCAGCAGAGCGCGGAACATGGTGAGCAGGGGCGCCAGACCAAGGCGGGGCACCGGTTGCTGTCATGGGGTGAGCCTCTAGTGGTTACTGAAAATTCTTTTGCTCCCATGCACCAGGGTCCTGCCCGCTGCTCGCACCCACTGCTGGAGCCTGGCGCCAGCCCCAGTCGCTCAGGGTGCCAGTGCATGGAGTGTTGGTGGTGGGAGCAGGGCTGCCGGCAGACGGGGGGCTGGGGACCACGGCGGGAGGGGCCGGGCGGGGGCGCGGAGGATGGGCCGAGACCCACCCCTGTGCCCACTGCAGCCTCGTGGCCCACAGTTCCTTTCAAGGTGCACGAATTTGTGCACTGGGCCCCTAGTTAAAAATAATAGTGTTTTCTCTGATTAGTTCATGCATTTATCTTTATTCTTATCTTTGCCTCCTTTTTCATTTACACAATGTTTGTAGTTGACTTTGAACTTTTTATTAAATTTTAAACTACACCAGCAATTTTAACTGGTGTGCCACAAGAAATATTTTAAAATATATTTTTATTAATTTCCAAAAGAAAGGGAGAGGGAGAGAGAGAAACATCAATGATGAGAGAGAATCACTGATCAGCTGCCTCCTGCACACCCCTAACTAGGGATCGACCCCACAACCCGGGCATGTGCCCTTGACTGGAATCGAACCCGGGACCCTTCAGTCCGCAGGCCGATCCTCTATCCACTGGCCGGGGCCCGCAAGAAATTTTAAAACATATAACACCTGACTATTTAGTCGGGCACTGACTCTTTTCCATTAGATTATCAAATAACAAAAATGACAACAGCCAAACAATAGCTGTCCAGTGTGAATGATCAAAATCATACCTATTTTTTTTATCAGCTCAGCAAAATCTGTTTTGGAGTGCCACAGATTCTCAGTAATTCGCCTGTGTGCCCTGAGGTGGGAAGGCGGAAAACCACTGAACTACACAGAAGCGAGGCCTGGCTTCGGGATGGAGGTCAGGACCAGGCCTGGTTTTGACGGTCAGAAAAGGCAGCATCGCTGGGGCGGGGGCGGGGAGGGGGGAGTGAGCCGGGAGGGGCGGGCGGCAGGTGCCCAGGACTCCCGGCAACTCTGTGGGCCAGTGAAGAGCCAGGGGGGGCGGGAGAGGTGACGAACGTGGAACGGTAAGCCAAGCCGGGTTCGTCAGGAAGAGCCTGGACGGGGCTGGGGTCGGCTTTGTCGTTGGTGAGAAGCGGCCGCGAAGAGACTAGTCACAGGCCAGAGAGGGAAGTGAGCTTTGGGGCTGAGGACAGGGCGGAGGGCCAGGCCCGGGGGGCGGGCTGCCCGGGGGGGGGGGGGGGCGGGCTGCCCGGGGGGCGGGGGGCGGGCTGCCCGGGGGGCGGAGGGCCAGGCCCGGGGGGCGGGGGGCGGGCTGCCGGGGGGGGGGGGGGGGAGGCCAGGGGAGCTTGCTTTCTCCACCTGGACTTCCAGACGCCGGCAGTGACAGCGCTCAGCAGGACACACGGCACTTCCTGCGGGGATTCTGTAGGGACAGAGTTTAGAGATGGAAAACGGCCAGGAAACAACCTCAGGAAGGTGGGGGGCGGGGGGGGGGGGCGGGGAGAGCCGTGCGGCGAAGCGGCGGTGCTGGAGAGAAGCTGCAAAGCCGGCGGGAAACCAGAGGGGCTGCCGGGCCAGAGGCCACGAGGGCGTGATTCCGGGGGAGGGAGCGCTCAGGCAGGAGGGCGATCTGTGAGGACGGGGACGGGGGGAGGAGCCGGCCGGGTAGCAGGGGAAGGGCCTCTGAGCCTGTGAAACCCCAGCTCCGGTGCTCACACAGCAGCCCCTGCCCGGCCTGGCCCTGCGCGTGCAGGGTGTTCAACAACCGCCCGGTGACATCGCTGCCTCCTCTGCTTGCTGAGCCTTGCTCTTGCTGGTCTCTCACTCAGTCCCTTTGCCTTAATTAAATTTTTTTTAAATTAATTTTGAGAGCGAGTGGGAGAGAGGTTTGCTTTTCCACCTACTGGTGCGGGCAGCGGTTGATTGCTGTCTGTGCCCTGCCGGGGTCAGACCCACAACCTTGGCGTACAGGGAGGAGGCTCCAACCAGCTGAGCTACCGGCCAGGCCCCTCGACCTTGATTTATTCACAGAATCTCAGGGTCAGAACTTTCAAAGTCACCTCCTCCAACCCCAGCCGGTCCCTGTCGCTCTCCAGCGATGTGGGACTCTGCCTGGAGCAACATGTTTTTAAGAGTTTATGAGAGGAGTGAGGCCAAAATGACAATTAAAACTATTCCCCATGAACAACCAACAACAAAATCTCCTAAAGTTTTTTTGACCTGAGGTGGGATTTAGTTAATGAAACACAGTTTTCAGTTAATAATGCATCCTTGTCTTTAGTCCACACATCCTTTTTCTGTTTCAATCGATGGTTGCATATAATCATCGTTCCTCCCCCTCCCTGGGCACCATTTAAAGTGTTTGTTGCAGATGGTTTAGTAAAACACATATTGCTGTATTGTGTGCCTGTATATGGAATTAACAAGATTATAAGCCTCATCCTATTTCTTGCTTTCCCACACCACCACGTTTTTACAACCTGTCCATGTTCCGTGTGCCATCTACAGCTGACTCTGGAACCGTGCGGGGTAGGGATGCCCACCCCCCCGTGCGGTGAGAAATCCCCAGAACCCAGGCTGGCCCCCTCCGCGGCTCTGCTCCACAGCGCGCTTCCCGCCAGCTCTCTGCGCCTGCCACAGGGCTGTCTGCATACCCTCCTAGCACCTGGGAGAGGGATTCTCTGGGAGGGTTACCCCGAAACAGGACTCTGGGTGTAGGCCGGCCTGCCGGACCCCCTCATGACCACACACACCTCTCTGCCCCTGGGTGCCAGCTGGCTGTCTAACCTTCAGTACCTGGTCAGTTCCAACACGCTTGTTATGTGCCCTTCCATGTCCATGACCCCGGCAAGCCCGCGGCGCCCTGCTCGGGGCATGACCGCGGTGCAGGCCTTCTCTCGGGCTCCTGCCTTCCCATCGGCTTCCTGCACAGCACACCCCTCGCTGGTTCAGACTCTGCAGCTACAGCCCCTATTCCGTCATTTCTTTGTCAGTTTGTCCATGTGTGGTCACTGAACAGCACATTTAATTCCAAGGGAACCAAACTCAGTAATCCCTCACAGCTTATGCTTTTTTTTTCTCCATCCCACAGCCAGCCCGCTGCTCCATGCTGTGGCTCCCACCCATGCAGGGGCCAGGATGCAAGGCTTCCCCAGGGCACAGGCCACCGCACACAGTCAGGTGAAAGGGCCCTATGCCCCCCGGGCATCTGCTCCCGGGAGCAGCTGTGTGGGGGCTACAGGTCTGTTGGAAGGAATGTTCCTGCTGAGCTCCAGCAGCGCCTGTCGGCACCGCTCCTGGGGGGGGGGGGACTTTTCACCTCTGTGGGGACACACTCCAGGGGCCCAGGCTCCCCCCCTCTTGGTGCTCAGGGTGGGGGGGATACGGCCCCTCCCCTGGGAGTGAGCAGTGCCTGGGAGCTGCTTCCGGGCGTGCATAAGGCAAAGGGACCGGATGGCACCTCAGAGACTCACCCCTGAGACTGCCCTTGTAAGGCTGGGAAAGCCGGGTGAGAGGCGCGGGGGCCAGCGGACCCCAAGGGGCTGAGAGCAGCTCAGCCTGCAGCCACCGAGGACGGGGATCCCGCCCAGGGCACGCCTTGGCTGCAGCCCGGCCAGACCCTAGCAGAGGACCCAGACGTATGGCCCACAGGCACAGTCACGTGATACATGTATGTTATTCTGAGACACTAAATGTGTGGTCATTTCTACGGAGCAATGGCTAGCTAGTGCATTTGTACATTAATTATGTGGGCGAGTGAGGCCAGAGCTGTCTGTGCGCCGCGTCTGAGACAGTGCCCAGCTCGGTGAGATGGTGCCCAGTGAGGTTCCGGAAGTGGGTGCGTGAAGGAGTTAATAGGAAGTCCGAGGGCCACTTCGGATGCTCCATGTGCAACAAGGGGAAGTTCTCGCTGGGAGGTGCCGAGCCCTTGGGAAATGCTGGGCGCAGAGGGATGTGAGGGATAACACCTGGCCCCAAGGCAGTGCTGCGTGGGGGGCTGGGGGGAGGGGCGCAGCGAGGAAAGTGTGGCTTACATTCCATCTCGGTCCTGACACCTAATTTCCCTGTAGCCTGGGGCGAACCTCAGTGTCCCCTCAGCATGAAGATAAGGCACCTGTGGCCTGGGCTTGCGGGAGAATGGGATGTGGTGTGGGCCGCAGTACCTGACGTGTTATTCACGTCCAGGTGCAATTCCAGCTTCTTGTCTATTTCTCCATCCGGAAGCTTACAGGCTAGCTGTGGGTCCGAGACAAACACGTATGGACTGACTGACAAGAGCGTGTATGACAGCTAAATTAAGTGTCACAGTTGCTAAGTGCTCGGGGATTCAGAGGGGAGGCACGGGTGAGGGCGAGAAAGTCGGGCTGGCTTTGTGGGGCGGTGGGCCTGGACACGGGAGAGAAAGATGCGAGCGGCCAGGCCCGGAAGCTCCACACAGGAGTGAGGAGGCGGGGGGAGCCACGGCCCAGCCGTGGGGATCCGCGGAGACTGACTGGTCGGCCTGGCATGTTCCCGGAGGGAAGACCTGAGGCACGCAGAACGTCAGGCAGTCGCACCGCACAGTCCTCAGCGTTGAGCCTGGAGAGCAGGGACCTGGTGCGCAGGGAAACCAGCGTGGGCGCTGGGCCAGGTGGGCGGGGCCGGGAGGGGGGCCGGGAGGGGGTGGAGGAGACAGAGCCCAGTGAAGGTGTTCAGAGAAAAGGTTAGCTGCTGGCAGGAAGCTGGAAACGAGCCCAGATCTAACAAGATGACAGCCAAGGAAAGAACGGCTGGGCGGTGACAGCTCCTAGTTCCTGCATCCTGCATGGGTGACCGCGCAGACAGCTCCGCCCGAACTGTGCTACCAGGCGGGGGAGGGGGCCGCACGCTCAGCCCCTCTGGCCTCTGCGGGTGTGGCCGCCGGACTGGGCCGGGCGGAACCTGGCCAGCAGGTGGTTGGCCAGTCAGCCGTGGAGTTGACCGGCTGAGAAAGGTCTTATCAGAGAGGGACAGTGATGATTCACGGGACAGCAGCTTCTCTAGGAAATCCAAAGTGGCCCCGTGGGCGGGCAGAGCAGCTGGTGCTGAGCTGCGTGGTGTGTGCTGAGCCAGGGGCTGGGGCCCGGCTGCCAGTGGCCACCGGACAGCCCTGCCTCTGTTTCCGTGGACCTTCCTGTCCTCCCAGTTCCTGGACACGCAGAGCCGGTGCTGCATGATGGTCATGAGCACAGGTTTGGGGCCACACCATCCGAATCCCAAGGGGCGGTGCCCCGTGCACAGCGGGGGCCACAGCTGTGCTGGCCGCTGCCCGCTGACTCGGGCCAGCCAGCCAGCCTCCACGTCTCAGCTCTCGCGCAGAAATGGGGATATTGATAATAAGGTTGTTGTGAGGATTAAATGAGCTAACGTATAAAAATACTTATTGCAGCCCCAACCGGTGTGGCTCAGTGGATAGAGCGTTGGCCTGCGGACTGAAGGGTCCCAGGTTCGATTCCAGTCAAGGGCATGTACCTTGGTTGCGGCACATCCCCAGTAGGGGGTGTGCAGGAGGCAGCTGATTGATGTTTCTAACTATCTCTCCCTCTCCCTTCCTCTCTGTAAACAATCAATAAAATGTATTTTAAAAAATCCTTATTGCAGTGA